>NC_039268.1:10534416-10699416 GCF_003368295.1 Carassius auratus | reverse complement strand
ATAAGCGTTCGCTGCAATTATAGCGGAGCTGTCAAACAGAAGACGCGTCGCAGTCGCATCACTCACTGTGCGTTCAGCAACATCAGACGAACATATTATATAACAAATGCACAGAAATGCAATGATTCTGAGGTAGAAAAGCCAGCACTTACTTTCCGAGCTCCTCAAAAAGCTGGTATTCGTCCGTGAATCTGGTGCAGATGGTCAGAGCCATTGCGATGGGGAATCGGCAGCGCGAGGAAGAGGATGTTGCGGGGAAGCGCTGTCAGTCTCCTCTCGTCCCTCCTGTAGACCGAAAGGAGAGAACTTGAAGGTTTTATTTATTAATTAATTATTTCTAAGCTGCTGCTTCGGTTCCTAGCCTATTGCAGTGAGATGCACCGTCAGATGATCAGATATGTAAACCTAGGGTTCGATCGCCAACGGGAGGAAGAAGCGCTTTCACATCCGACGGTTCCATGGGCTCATCATTACGCACATTGACGTTGCCATCTCTCTCTTGGACGTGTTTGCATACAGCACCTCGCCCCCTTCCCCCTCCTTTCCAAAGCCATGCCCCGCCTTTACAAACATCATACACTTGTAGAGTTATTATATTCATAATTAATAAATCTTTATTTTAATTATAGAAATAAAGTCGAATGAATAATTGACAGTGGACCCATATTGTGATACTTCAGTGTGCAACATGCACAGCACCATCTTAAACTTTTAACATATTTTAATTTAATTAAGTGTTTTTGATCTTATAAAAATGTGTCTCTTTATACATAAAGAAATCATAGTAAGCCACAGTATAGGTGATTACAAACTTTTGGTCTGTACTGTATATATATATGTATTGCATATTGTATTGCAGGTTTAAAAAAAGGAAGAAGAAAAAAAATATCCAACAATCTATTATAGACTACATTGTTGGATTTTACAGTAGAGTATATATAGTAAAGCACTGTTACTGGTAAATAAACTGACAAATCAATCAGTCAATCAATCAATCAAAATTATTACTTTATACAGACATGTGTTCAAACATTCTATAATTCACTCATAAGAATCTGTCACTTCAAAGCACATATCATATGCGGCCAGAGCGCAGAACTGTTATGACGCACGTCTTCAGCTGGCATTTTTACGCATGCGCACGTGCGGAGAAACAATTTCTTGTGCGCTTCTATATTTTGAACACAAGAGTGCACTGTTGTAGAAGCCATAATTTCAAAATCGCCTTACCTTATTTTACAGTTGTTGTTGTTTTTATTTTTATTTTTTTGATAAGAAGTAAATATGTCAGCAAAATTTTTTCATATTTCTTTATATTATAACCTAGAATATTCCTTGTCTTATAATATTGTTGCCACCTGTTCAAGTAATGTTTTAACAGAAAAACATAACAACTTGAAGAGAGTATGAAGTTGTTCAGTATAAATCCTGGCCTTGATTTAACATTGGGCTAAGCTTTAACAGAAAGATTCAGTCTTTTGGTTTGCCTCCAGTTTTCCGCTGGAAGCGTGATTCTTTCATCTACCACAATCACATCACATTAACCATAATACTTACAATAGTTTTACCTCAATAACCACTTACCATGCTTTTACTATAATCACTATGTTTATTGTGTACTCTTTATAGTTAAAACACAGTAACACACCATTACCATGATTTTACCACATTAACAAAGTTTTCATGTGGTATCTGGTGTTTGTAGTTAATGCACAGTAACACAACACTTACAATACAGTAACATAGTTTTAATGTGGTATTTGTAGTTAAAGCACTGTAAGCATATCACTTACAATGGGTTTACCACAATAATGTAGTTTTGCTGTGGTATTTGTTGTTGAAGCACAGTAAAACTTTTGGGTATGCATAATTTAAATTTCTTCTTTTTCCCAATTAGAGAAATCTTGGGTTTTTAGGGGTCCTCATATCTCACTGCCATATATTGCAATTGGTTCAATTATTGCGTTTAGGATTTTTATCCAGATTTAATACTGAATTGAATTTTTGATCATGTAGAAGACTGTCAGTGCCTTTGCTTTCAGTTCTTTCACAGCCAGTTTGAAGTTTCCCGTTGCTGTGATTTTTAGTCCCAGATAGGTGTATTCATGGGTGTGTTGGAGGACCTGGTTTCCTGTTCTAAAAAGTGTATTTATTTTCCTTACACCTGGGTCTCTTTTGAAAATTATTATTTTTGTTCTTAATAGGTTGATTTTAAGAGCCCATGTTTGACTAATTGTTTCTATGATGTTGAGGAGCTTTTGCACTCCCTCTTTTGTTTTTGACAGAATGACTAAATCATCTGCTAAGATTGATTCAAAGAGAGATAATCTGATTGTCTGTGTTTGGGCAGAAATCCAATTGGACTTTTTTCCAGGATTTTTTTGGGTTTTGAGAAAGTTTTGTAATCTTGTGTTAATATTTTCCTAAGTATGCTATTCACACATATGCCTCAGTAATTGCTCGAATCAAACTTGTCTCCATGTTTAAAGATGCATGTAATTTGGCCTCGATTCCTGGTGTCTGGAGAGTATCCTACACTAAAAACAATGTTGAATAATTTGAATAATAAGTTTTGAATTTGTCATTTGTGTGTTTGATCATTTTGTTTAATATTCCGTCAGTGACACATCCCTTGTTGGGTTTTAGTGCATGTAGTCTGTCTGTTAGTTCATTGGGAATTCCAGGGGGTTCTGATTGTCTTAATTTATTTATTTTATAAATTTATTTTTAAATTTAATTTCGAGCAGAATTTGTTTCAGTTGTTTGTACAGATTTTCAAAGTGTGTCCTTTATATGTTCTCATTCTAAATAGCCAATTCTTCCTTTTGTGGTCTATAGAGAGTGTTCCAGTTGTTTCAAAAGTTATTGGTATTTATTGATTTCTCAATAAATCTTTCCATTAAGTATACTAGATTTTATTCATTAGGTACTAGTGCTTATTCATTAGCTACTAGTGCTTATTCTTTAGGTACTAGTGTTTATTCTTTAAGTACTAGTATATTTTGTAAAGTTAATAGTACTTATTAATTAGATACTAGTGCTTTTTCAAATAGAGACTAGTATTTAATTATACTCATTTTGTTAAGAAAAATAGAACTAGTACTTATTTTTTAGTTAGTAACTTTTTAGACCAAAGATATCCTTGATGATAATGCCTGATTAGGTTAGAGAACACCTGACAAGAGATCAGAGACCATTCCTTCATCCAGAATCACTCCAGACCCTTCAGTTTCCCAGCTTCTCCTCTTCAGTTCACTCCTCTCATTTTCCGTAGGGTTCAGGTCAGAGGACTGGAACGGCTATAGCAGAAGCTTGGTTTTGAGCTCAGTGACCCATTTCGGTGTTGTTTTTGAAGTTTGTGTTTGGATTATTGTACGGTTGAATGATCCAAACATGGCCCATTATAAGATTTCTAACAGAGTCAGGTACTTTTTGATTTTTTATCTGTTGGTATTTAAAGAGCCAGTAAGATGGAAATTCTAAGCTTCCTATCACTGTTTATAAGTCTTGTACAATAGGTTTAAATCCATCCAAGGTTAAAAAACATTGTCATTTTGTCAAAATATCATTTTAAAATTACCTAAATTCTCAGAGATCCCCAAACGGTTTGTGCAAAGCTGTTCAAAAGATTAAGTTTCCTTAAACCCCACCTTTCGGTAGCATACTGTGTTCTGATTGGTCAACTGACATAGTCAGTTTTGATTGGTTGTTCCGCACACAACTTCATGGTAAACAATGCGTTAGCATCTTTTTGGGGTGAATTATGTCTTATTCCTTTCATCGCGAAGCAATGATGAAAGCAAGATGCTTGTTGGTCAAGTTGGTAATGAACCCTCTTTTATGGCCAAACGCTTTGAAAATCCCGCCTTGTACTCACCGATATTAGAAAAGCAGTCATCAGTGAAATGTTGTGAACACAACAAATGGGATTTGTTGTACTGCTCTGGTATTGTGGTAAAAATGAATTTTAGCCATTGGTTCTTCTGATCTTCATTCTTTGGCAGTGAAAATAAAACAAACTTGCCTTTAAATTAAAAACACACTGTCTCCTCGACATGATGGTATCACACCAACTGTGTGTGTGGGGGTGGGGCAGGTCAGAGTTCTGTTTCTCTCAACACGGTAGGCGGAGATTATTATGCAAAGTGTTCCTAGTGACGTACATAGAGATGGGCAAAAGATTTGAAATCTGTAACGACTCGTTTCAGCGATTTAGAGTTGACTCCTTACTTTAGAAGCTAATAACTTTATAAATCGTGTACTTTTTGGTTTAATTACTTTGCACATTGTTTACACTGATGGACAGCTACATCATACACTGTAATACAGGTAATTTTTGATTTCCCATCTGTGTGGCTCTTTAATAGAATCCATGATGCCATGTGTCTAAACAAGATGTCCAGGACCTACAGCAGAAATATAGGCCCACAACATCAAAAATACAGCTGTATATTTCATTGTACACATGGGGTACTTTTTATCCCTGTTTTCACCTAACCCATCCTGAGTGTTTACTGCTAAAAAGCTCATTTTTAGTTTCATCTGATCATAAAAGCCAGTCCCATTTGAAGTTCCAGTCATGTCTGATAACTGAATATGCTTTAGTTTGTTTTTGGATGAGCTAGGAGAATTTTTCTTGAAACCCTCCCAAACAACATGTGTTGATGTAGGATTTTTAAAGGTTTTCTGAACAAGAAACTCAACTATTTTCTGCAATTCTCCAGCTGTGATCTTTGGAGAGTCTTTAGCCACTCAAACTGACCTCCTCACCATGCATTAGGACAGGGGTTCCCAAACTTTTTAGCCCGCGACCCCATGATAAATGTGCTGCTGCCCCGCGAACCCAAACCCCCCACCCCCCACCCCCCCCCCCAAAAAAAACACCTCTCGTCGTGTGAAATGTAGTACAGCAAATCGATTTTATGCCCAGTCTCAAAGCACACGAAGTTATATTTTATTGTTCTGCGTGCAAAATCAGTGTTACAATTCTGTATGAGCTGCTCGATATCCACCTGTTCTCTCTCGGAAAGTAACTGTGCAGCTATGTTGGGTTGAACTCGTTCATTATTCTGCCATCAGGAACCAGTCGAGTAAGTCTGAGCTGCTCACACGCGTGCTCACACCCGTGCGCGCGCGCACACACACGCGCACACACACACTCCTGCTAATCCGCTAGATGTGTCACTTTATGCTTTCCATGGTGACGCGTCATTGCTTGTCTCGTGACATACCGCAGCAACAACAGAGCTGAATGAATGATCTGCTTTTGTCATTTTTCCTTTTTTATTCAAAATATAAACAAATTTGTTGGATATGGCATGAAATAGCTGATATTCCGATTGTCAAATATATGCAAGTGGAAGTGTTTTGTTGTTTAAACACCTTTATAACGATCGCGTTAGTTGAGCTGTATGCGCGATGGGCGCCGCCATCTTAGTTTGTGCCGCAGACGCAGTTCAGAGAATCAGATCTGTTGGATTTACAACACGTGAATTCATCCACTTCTCCCGAAATACATAAAAGTAAGTGGCTGGTGAACTGGGAGAATAATGGAGTAAACTTTAAAGTTACTTACACAATGTGTATCTGATATGAATAAAATGTGTCTAATTATAATGAAAAAGATTATTATTGCCTCTTCCTTTGACATCAGTGTGTATTTTACAAACTCTAAATGTATTGTTTTTTCTAGTACTTATATGTCTGAAACCTAAAATAAACATTATGTGGTTGAAAACACTGAAAAGTTGTGATGACAGCTCTGAGCGCACTTGTCTCTGGCTCAGCGCCAGCCAACTCGCGAGAGCACATTTGAATTTCACGTCATGCACTGACCGGTGTGGTCGTACACTCCAGGGACTAGCCTAGACTGATCACACCGGTGTGATCGTACGTGCGATGCGAAAGAGTTAAATTAATTGAAACAAAAATATATAAAGCCTAAATCGAAATCATCTCGCGACCCCTGCGCCGGGGTCCCGCGACCCACCGTGGGGTCGCGACCCCTACTTTGGGAACCACTGCATTAGGACAATATAGACACACAACCTCTTCCAGGCAGTTTTCTAACATTTTCTGTTGATTGGAAATTCTCAATTATTGTCCTGATGGTGGAAATGGGAATTGTCACTGCTCTAGCTCTTTTCTTAAAGCCACTTCACCAATTTGTGAAGCTCAATCATCTTTTGCTGCACATCAGAAATATATTATTTGGTTTTTCTCATTGTGATGGATGATTAAGGGCATTTGGGCTTTGTTTTCCCTCCACTTTATATTTCTGTGAAACAGGAAGCAATGGCTGGATAATTTCATGTTTATAATCATGCTGGAGTGCTCAAAATTGTGAATATGAATGGGAATATACTTCAGAGATATTTTACTAATAAGAATTTCTAGGGGTGCCAATAATTGTGTCCAACGAGTATTTGAGAAAAACAATAATTTCATAATGATATTTCCCCTCCGTTTTAAATTCTTATTATCCAATGAAAGGATACATTCTTGTGAATTTTTAAAATAAAACATCAAAAGGATTAACAATGCAGATCAATTTCACAGCCTTATTTGATCATATTTGCCAAGGGTGCAAATATTTGTAGTTTACTTAGCCTTTCTCCATCAGCTCTTAATATCAAACCCAATGGCTGGAACCAGCCCTTTCAAAATACTGGCGTCTCGTGTTGCACATCTGCTTCCACCCCTTTACTTGCCAACTTCCAGTCTTAGCATGTCTACTTATATTAATTTCTCCTCAAGTCAAGACTCCAGTCTCTACTGGGAACTGTGTTAAAATAAATAAAATATCCGTAATCAAGAAATCTATTGTTGAATCAGGTTTATCCCACAATGCCAATCTGTTGTTTTAGCTTTTTATTGAGTCCAGTCAGTGTACGTGATAGGGTGCAGTGCACATGAGGCTGGTGGGGCGTGTTTGGTGTTACTGTTAAGAGTTCAGTTCTGTCTGATTGCGTGTGAAATAAACTTGTCTCGCAGGCTCCTGGTGCAGGCTCTGCGATAACATCAGCCTGATGGTAATGGTGAGAGCAATGGCTCTGGTAACCCTGACGGTCTTCCGTGCTTTCGTAAAAAAAAAATCACAAAATCATTTAGAGTGTTGTAAATAAATAAACAATATATGATATTATTTAGAATACTGGACATACCACTGATTCCTGTTGAAGGTTGTTGGAGGTGTGGGCCCAAAAAAAATCCCTCCACACTAGCTCTCAGTTGTGAAGTTTATTTTATGGGCCGTAACATCTGCGCTGTCACAGAGCTGTTTGGGAATGCAGTCTTCACAATTTCAGGCTGCAGTGCTGCACTTGGTGGCCATTGAATACTCAATACGCCAACAAAGACTCCACCATCTCTGGCCTCAGACCCACAAACTGAACAAGTGTGTGAAGACAAATGTTTTTAGTACCAGCTACCACTTCTACCTCTTGATGCAGTCTTTCTGTACAAGCAGAAAATAAGAATAATACAAGCAGCCATAATTAATCAGAAATGTATTGTAAACTCTTATTACATGAGAAGACTTCAAAATGCAAAAGCTTTTAAGTTTCATCTGAAATTTTATTCTAAAATTTGCATTTTTATCAGGTTCCTATGTTTGTATTCTGCTATTTTACTGTAATGGCAATGAAAAGGACCAGTTTATTGCCATTAAAGTGAAATCACTGAACCTAAACATAGAAATGCTCTATTTTAGAAAAAAAATTCAGATAGAACTTTAGAGGTTTTTGCATCTTCATTTACAACATGCCTAATTCTTCATTTCTCCATCAGCTGACTTCATCCTCCTTCAAAAAATCTGACAAAAACAATCAGAGATGTATAAATTACTAGAGAACAATACTTGAGTAAAAGTACAAGTGCTCTATCAAAAAAGGGACTTGAGTAGAAGTTGAAGTGCTCTTTAAGCACCACACTTAAGTAGAAGTACTAAAGTATTCAACATTTTTTGTACTTAAGTATTGCAAGTAGTCTATTTTAAAATGTACTACTCAAGTACTGAAAGTAAAAGTAGAAGTATTGTGTTATGTAGCTATTAAAGAAAGTAGTCAAAAGTTTGAACATATTGTTTTTACTATTTCAAATGATTAACCTAAAGGACAATCACAATTCCTTTGACTGTAACTTCTTGTAAACAAAAACGGTTACTAGGGTTAGTTAGCCCAATTTGCAAAATGATGTCATTAATAACTTACCTTCATGTTGTTTCAAACCCGTAAGACATCAGAGGGTCATTTAGAATTTTTTGAAGCATTGAAAATACATTTTGGTCCAAAAATAGCAAAAACTACGACTTTATTCAGCATTGTCTTCTCTTCCGTGTCTGTTGTAAGACAGTTAAAAACAAAGCAGTTTGTGATATCTGGTTCGCGAACGAATCATTCGATGTAACCGGATCTTTTTGAAACAGTCCACCAAATCGAATTGAATCGTTTTAAACAGTTCGTGTCTCCAATACGCATTAATCCACAGATGAATTAAGCTGTTAACTTGTTTAATGTGTCTGACACTCCCTCTGAGTTAAAACAAACCAATATCCCGGAGTAATTCATTGACTCAAACAGTACACTGACTGAACTGATGTGAAGAGAGAACTGAAAATGAACACCGAGCCGAGCCAGATAATGACTCGTTCACGAGTCAAGAACCGTTTCTGTCAGACGCGTCTGATTCGTGAACCGATGAGCTGATGATACTGCGCATGTGTGATTTAGCGTGAAGCAAACCGACACACAGAGCGTCTGAACCGAACTGATTCTTTTGGTGATTGATTCTGAACTGATTCTGTGTTAATGTTATGAGCCCAGGTGCAGTAAACGCCAATGACGCCATTGCATCGAGCGCAAAAGAATCGGTGAACTGTTTTCTTCAACTGGTTTATTGAATCGAACTGTCAGAAAGAACTAACGTTACTGGTCATCCGAGAACCGATGCAACCGGTTCTTGACTCGTGAACGAGTCATTATCTGGCTCGGCTCGGTGTTCATTTCTCTCTTCACAGCAGTTCAGTCAGCACGCGCAGTCTTCTTAATCGCTTGATTCGCTCAATGATGTGCCAGCTTCATCAAATCTGCCATCTACAGTTCTGGCAGTGGTTTGTAATGGAATGATTCGTAACATTATTATAATTGTAACGAGTAACGATGCAGCACATAAAAAAAAATATCGGAGTAAAAGTATTAAACTCAGCGAAAATATGTACCGAAGTAAAAGTGGAAGTAGGAGAAAAAAATAATACTCCAGTAAAGTACAGATACCGCCTTTTAGTACTTAAGTACAGTAGTGAAGTAGTTCTACTTCGTTTCTATACATCTCTGAAAACAATAAGCCAATAAGAAAATAGTTTTGGTAAATACAGGTGCAGGTGGCAGTATACTGACCATATGCAGCCATTTCCTTCCCAAATTCCACAAGTGATGCACAGCTGATTTACTCATTCTAGAAGCTACAGTATAAAAAAATATGGGAGAAATGATAATTGATGACTTGAATAGAGTACATCAAATCCTGTACTACTGCATTGCTTGAATACAGACATAATACAGACATACCAATGGGAATGTACACTTTCTCTCTTTTCTGTCTATTGACTCCATGTTTAATTATTATTGCTGGTTAAACATATGAATTAAGACAGATATAATTAAGTTAATTGATCAAAATATTCCGGTTAGAGATTTCAATAAATATTGATTAACATTTTCTACAAACATTACTTGGAGAGGGCTGATCATGACAAGAACTTGCTTCAGTTAACAAAACTGAAAAAGTCCATCATGCAACCACTCTGTTCTACAGTACCTTACAACAAGAGCAAAAGAGAAGGTGTGAGTGAGTGGAGGGAGTAAAAGATCTATGATAAAGAGAAACGGGCAGAGAAAGGTAGAATTTGTTTTTTAACATTAAAGAATTATTAATACTTTGATGTAGCACAGGGTTTGTACTGATGGGGTCATGGGGTCATAAAAAATTTAAGAAACATGAAATCCGGTGCAAAAAGTAACTGCAGTATAGTTCTGTCGAGGTGCTCAGACCATCACAGATGTACCATTGGAAATGTTTGCCTTTGCAGCTTTTGGTCTTCTCGGTAAATGCACAAGATTCATCCCTCACCGCAAACAAGACGGGTTAGACATGCTTTCCTTTTCAGCTGAAATAAAGAAAAAGAAAATGTTGTTGTTTTAATACACACATGCTGTGACAGTCTCTTAGAAATGATCTGTCAACAAAATATTTGTATGGAAGAATGTTTTTGTTGTTGTTTTAATACACACATGTTGAGACAGTGTGTTAGAAACAAAATATTTCAAAGCAAGGACTATACAATTATGGAACAAAACTATTTGGAAAACATACTGTAAAATATAATGCAATTTATTACATAATACATATCCATATATTGGAAACTAGAGCTTATATGTTTCTATGTACAGAAATATATGCATTGACAATATATAGCTCTATATCATTGATAGATACAAATATATTTAAAAATATAAACTCTTTGATCCTTTATTGAGTATGTATTGCACATATATGTTCCCATATGTGAATATAAGTACACACATATACACACATTCACAAAAAGAGTTAAAGCAGATTTTTTTTTCCCCCAGCATGCTTTGCTTTGCTTTGAGAAGTGGTCTCATAAATGAGCTTGGCAAGCATTTCCCCTCAGTCTCCTCCCAGGTCAGAAATCTGTTTGTTTAACTAAACAAATTAATACAGTTGTCAAGATCAGTTTTTATCATTTATCTCGAGACTCAAATCATTTTTAACTTTTAATGACCTGGAGAAAGTCATTCATGCTTTTATTACCTCCCGCCTTGACTACTGTAATTCATTATATTTGGTTCTTCCTCAGTCTTCCATTGAACGCTTGCAGATGGTACACAATGCTACTGCAAGGCTATTGACCGGGGCAAAGAAAACAGATCACATTACACCACTTTTAGCCTCTCTTCATTGGCTTCCTGTCTATTTTAGAATTCAATTTAAAATTGTGTTGTTGTTTTTTAAAGCTCTTAATGGTCAAGCCCCATCTTATCTCTCAGATCATCTTATTCCTGTTTCATCCTCCATATCTCTAAGATCTTCTGATAGATCTCTTTTAGTTGTCCCTTGTTCACGCTTAAAAACGAAGGGTGATAGGGCTTTTCCTTTTGCGGCCCCTCGTCTCTGGAACCAACTTCCACTGGACATTCGCCTTGCACCATCTATCACAACTTTTTAAGATGAAGTTGAAAACATATCTTTATTCCCAGGCATTTTACCTGGGAATTTGATCTATGTTCCATTGTTTTACTGTATAATCTGTTTTGTTCTGTTTCTTTTATGTTTATATTTGACTATGTTCAGCACTTTGGTCTGCTTTGCTGTGATAAATGTGCTATACTGTATAAATAAACTTTACTTACTTACTTACTTCAGATTGCCAAAGAAGAGAACAATTTTAAAATTAAGTGCTATGTCATGTGCTTTTGCCCAGTATTAATATAGGGGGATATCTGTTAGTGTTTAATGTTGTATTATCTTGAAATGTAAAAGGGTGTAAGTTTGTGTGGTTAACATTGTGCAGACGAGTAGAGTTTGTGGTCAGGATGATGATTGGCCAAACACCAGGGCCGCCGCTAATGGGATGAAAGGTGGTGACGAATATAAGGACCCACGGCCGAGGGGGCGATTTCGACCGTCTGGCTGTTGCCAGTCTAAATAGGCACTCAGGACAGTTGACAGAACGCTGCTGCGTGCAGTCATCACAAAAGCGTATCATTTACATGTGTTATTAAGCCTTGCCACTTGCCAATTTAACCATTCAAAAGACTTGATGGTTAATGAGCATTTAAACATAAGACAAGGAAAAGCTGAACTGAGTAGCCAAGCTGGTTACTTGTGCGCTGTGCTCGGTTCGCACGCGGAGTCGGCGGAGAGAGAGCCGCGTCTCACAGACAGCAACACTGAACTGAGCTCTCCTTTACCGTGTTCTCATTTAAGTTCCTCCTGCACCTGAACAAACAACAACAAATCGCAGTTTAAACAAACATAAAAGGATGTGAGCCCAGTTCAGCACCGCGGTACTCTGGTGTTCAGGCTCACGCAGAGAGAAACGTCTTAAAACACTTGAACACCGAATGTCTGTTTTTGCTCTTCCACATGCAGACAAATACATAAAAATATGTATTTTAAGTGAAAGTAAATAGCTGAGGGAAAAAAAAATTGTATGTGTATTATATTGTATTGTGTATTATATTATCATTGTCTCTTAAAGTGACCGCGCCTAATTTAGCTAGCTGCTGTAATTTTTATATATTTACAAGAAAAAAGGAAAAAAATAAAATGAAAGAAAGAAATAATGAATTTTATTTTAACTAGTATGTGCAGGACACTATTAGTTAATGTATGTAAGTGAGTATAGCAAAACAAGAGGGGCAGCTGTGGCCTAATGGTTAGAGAGTTGAACTAGTTACCAGAAACTTTGACCATGTTTTACTTAGGCCTACGTGTTTTTTTCCCCCCGGAATTGCTAATGCAACCTTGATTGAGATTCATTACATATCTTTCTATCAAAGTTACCCCAGCTATGGCCCTGCCAAGCACTATTAAATTATATTATTCTTTATTTTCGAAAGTAATATTAGTGCATTGTTCGGCACAGTTAAAGTCTGCTCACTAAGTGCTTTATTATGAGCAAGTATGCTTATGCTTTTGTAAGCTAGCTATATTTTTTAAATATGAAACATGCATATCATAAATGATTGTAAATATAAGAAACATATATTTCCATATATATGTGCGTATACTGCATGAATATATGTTCAATATATTTGTACACATGCAGTACCATGTCTTATCACATGTACATCTATATATTATAAAGTGTATTACTAAATATAAAATGACATATATTGTGATATACAAGTAAATATATTGTGATAAATTTTTCAATATATGAAAATAAGCAATTCCTTATTCAATATATTGTAATTTTCATAATATATTATTCTGTTTAATTTCTAATATACCACTATGTCGTTTAATATATTGATCATTCATATATTAGGAAATATATTTTCTTTGCATAAGGGTAGGGAAGGTTATTGCCACAAAGTAAGGATACATTAATTAAAGTAAATCAGTTATGATTATATTTCTTTAACTTTACATGTAAAGTGTTGAACCTTTGAAAGATTTCATCTTCCTTGGCAACTTCTTCAAGTTCAGCATTGAGCTTTGAGTTCAAGTTCCATGTTAATACTAGCAGCTTCCTGACATAACTGAACAAAACTTGATTCTGCGCTTTGAAAATATGCAATAATGAACAAGAGAAAGGAAGAAAGAAAAATATGTGTTATAACAGAAAAATAGGCAAGGAAAATGGGTGAGAGAGAGAAAGAGAGAGAGAGAAAGAGAGAGAGAGAAACGGATTCATAAAGAGCTGCTGGAATTAATGTTGTTGTAGGAGATGGAGATGTATGTGATATGAAGAAACTGCAAAAAAGAAAAAAAATAATTACAATTACATTACAAAAATGTATTAAAGGCGTGGCAAGTGATGTGTTTACTGCGCTAACTAAAGAGTACACAGTAAACATAGTTACTGTGGTAAAATGCATGGTACAGTCTTTTAACTACAAATACCAAAGTAAAACTAGAGTTATGACGGGATATACATGATATGTGTTGTGGCTACTGTTGTTTTATTACACATGACATAGTTGAGCGACATTACTTTTAGATGATCCCTTTCGACCACAGGCGAATTTCAAATGAATTTCACAATGAAAACTAACTTTATAATGCTGGCGGGGTCCGAATGAATCACCTGAATGTCAAACAGTTTGAACAGGATAAACAGTGTCAAGTATTGATTTGCAACACCACATAATATCATTCATAACAAGACGATTGGACGTACGTGTCTTGGAGTCATCATCTTTTTAGCAATAAAACATTTCGTACAGCTGGGTGAGTTTAAAACATGAACAGTTTTAAAACTCAAATAGCAAGCATAGTAAAAGAGACCCACAATGTATGTAGGCGAAAGTTTCTGTAGCATATCTCCTGTTGCCATAGGGGCGCTAATTTAGGGAACGCCCATTGTTGATGATCCACCTTTGGTCCAGATTGAGCCAGAAAAGTTGAACAGCTTTAACAGTTTTAACAGCTTTTTTGGTTTAAAAAAAGCTAGCTCAAAAAAAAAAAAAAAAAAAAAAAATCAACCAGACATTGTTGATGGCTTAAGTGTCTACATACTTCTTAGCCAACTGTTAACAGACAACTATTTAATATTTCATAATACAGACACTGACACCATGTCTCTCAAATATCCTAAATATTGCAGTTTACAGAGGATTTATCTTTATTAAATGACACATAAGAAATTTCGTCAAGTATGCACATCATATCTTTGTGTAATCAGAAGAAAACAACGAAATTCAATGTAGTCATAACTTATCCAATTTAAAAGTGCAAAGGATCGCATATGTAGATCTCCCATATTCTATGATTCCACAACCCCGTTTGAATATACTATTATGGTCAAATGTATGCAAATGGATGAATATGCAGTGAGTATGATAATGCTACTGTGAAACAGGTAAACATCTGAAGCACACTTCCTGCATTTCTTCATCACTAGAAAGGCACCCACACCTAAAGCAATTATTCAACTGGAATGTATTGTTTGATAGCCTAAAAGTGCTTCAGGGTTTCACTCAAGGCAAATACCTTATTGTGAATACTAAATCAAACAGAAGATGTTTATTCAAAGTTAATTATACTCATTTTAACTATCGGATTTAGTGGAAATAACCGCCCATACTCATGTTTTTACAGTTTGATCAGTCATGTGAGAAAACAATGCTACTAAGCACACAGACTTAATATATCTTACACACACACACTCACACACACACACACACACACACACACACACACACTTACACTAAACACGTGTGTGTGTCTGACTCACTCAATCTGAAGACATTGCCTTGGAAATTTCCCCAGTATCTCATTTCCTCAATGGACTGAGGGGAACACATATAACTCTTCCTTGTTTAGTAAAGACAAAAATTTGTAATTTTACATGTTTAATCTAGCTAATAAAATTGTAGATTAGAGCTTTTAAATAGATTAAAAACAGTTAAATATATTATTATCATTATTTATTATTATGGACATAATAAACTGAAATTAACAGAAAGTTCTATATGACTGCACTATGAACTTATTTCAACTTTACATGATTCCTGTAATTTTGATCCTGTGCATAATAAATATATTGTTATGCAAGTATCTGGGAAAAAAAAAATAGATGCACTGATTGTGGGCAAAACCAGATTGTTTATCAGATAAGATGATTTGTGACAGATTCAAACTACAATCACTGTTAGCAATTGTTTCAGAGCGATTAATTCAATTATAATTACAAAATTCAGGATCCAAGGTCAAGTCATTAAAGGAACACTCCACTATTTTTGAAAATAGGTTCATTTTCCAACTCCCCTATAATTAAACCGTTGTCTTTTATTTCTTTCAAATCCATTCAGCCGATCTCTGGGTCTGGCGGTAGCACTTTAGCTCTAGCTTAGCATAGATCATTGATTCTGATTAGACCTTTAGCATCTCGCTTTAAAATGACCAAAGAGTTTAGATATTTTTCTATTTAAAACTTGAACCTTCTGTAGTTACATCATGTAATTTTCTAGGCAGTTATGACTGGAAACTATACTCTCATTTCGGTGTTACAATCAAGGAACTTTGTTGCTTTATCATGGGTGCAGCAGGCTCAATGATATTACGCAGCACGTAAAAATAGGTTACTGTCGGAAGTTAGTTAAGGACTATTTTCAGGCACTGCGTAATATCATTGCATATATCTTTTTTTTAGTGGAGCTGTTTGTAAATGAGGCAATTTTCAAAAGTAGTTGAGTGTTCCTTTAAGACAGAACTCCTCCTGAAAGATTTATTGAAACCCTTCAAGGAAACAATCCAGTTTTCTGTATAAGAAGGTGTGGTCCTTAACAGATGAAAATTTTAAACAAAACTCTCTTGTTGGGAACATTGGTAACACTTTACTATAGAGACCAATTCTTAATTTGTTGCTAATTATCATGCTATTATTAACATACTGGCTGTTTATTAGTACTTCTAAAGCACATATTCTGCATGAACATATTCTAATCCCCTAATCCTACCCAATACCTAAATTTAACAACTACTATTACTGACTATTAATAAGCACCAAATTAGGAGTTTACTGGAGGCAAAAGTTTTAGTTAATGGTTTGTTAATTGCACAAATTGGACCTTAAAATAAAGTGTGACAGGAACAATTCAAATGTGGGAAAACGTTACAGTAAATTGCATAAATTACTGCCATATATATATATTATTAATATATAATATCACAATTATTTTTTCCAAATGCAGTATGCAAGAGAACAGACTGGAACACATTAAAGCAATATGAGACTACTGTATTATAAGTTTGATTCTTATGCATTCTTTAGTGTTATGCTTTTATAATTCATTGTCAAAAAACAGCAGGTTTTCTATGTGACAACTTATGACCACAGACCCAAAAGTTAACATAAAATAAACTGCAACTTTTTAATGGAAAAACAGGTCGAATTTTTTATTTCAGTTGGCAAGACTATATGGTCTCTTTTTATTTACTTCTGCAGAAGCCGACTTCTTTTTGTTGTTTAATGTTTAATCTAGTACAAAGTGTGTGACCACATACCACAGTCTCCTTTACTATTAAACTGCCACAACCAGTGGTGTATAAAGTACCTGAAAGCCATACTTAAGTTCTGATATCAATCTGATATCTTACCAGAAAATTATTATTAAGTCACTGTTCAGAATATTACTTGAGTAAAAGTCTTAAAATATGTTATATTTATTGTACATATATGCGTAAAGTACTTAAATTCTTAAATTCACTTAAGAATTGAAAGTCAAAGTACAAGTAAATGCAAAATGGAAAAGAAGCAAATACATTTTTTATATTAAAAATGTTAATACAGCTTGAGTAGCAAGATTGTGTTCAGTTTTAACTCTTTCTTCCATTTTATATTTTATGGGGAAGAATAAGAAGCACTTAGTGAAGCACAGGTGATTAGTGTCTTTCATTCCAACATAAGACAACATTTCTGGAATCTGCATTTGAAATAGCTTTTTGATGTTTTTACATAGTTTAGTGTATCTCAGAAGTGACATGGATGCATTTAACCTGCAGTAAAAGATGCATAAATAATGTTTTGTTTTTAACATGATACGTTGAATAATGATATTTGAAATGATATAAAACATGAAGAAAATTGTCGAAATGTGAAATTTAAACCGCCAGTAGGTGACAGCAAGTGACTGTTAAAAGGATGCTTTTTTAAAATAATTATTTTGTGTATTTTGTGTAACACAATATGTTTACATGCTTTAATGTTCAAAAAAACACATTCTTTTTCAAATACTGTACATTAGTTTAGGTCTTCTATGCCCCGCCTCTCTCAAACATGTCTTTTCTACAAAGTCCCTCCTTCCGACAAGTGCAGTCTGCTCTGATTGGCCAACTGACCCAGTGCATTGTGATTGGCCAATCACCGCAAACACTCGTTGAAAATATAATGCCCCTTTTTATAATCACAAGTTTCTTCTTTCAAAATAAATGTAAAGACAGTTAATAATGTCCTTAGTTTCAGTGGCGTGCACAGTCCTCTGGAGGGACAGGGGTGAAATGGCGTAACGAGAGCACAATCACAGCAGGTAATGGGTTTTTAGGTCTGGTGTATGGGTTTGTTCGCCCCCTTGGCTAGGGGTGGGTGATATATGGCAAACATATCGTGTTTTTTATGTTGAACGTTATCATTGTTTTATTTTGCGGGAATAATTTAAGCAAAAATTTAAATAGATGTTTTATTTGTATACCTTCATGTACCCACTCAAAAGTTGTTTTATATCTGAATGAGTTTCTTTCTTCTGCTAAACATTTTGACGAAGGTGGAAAACAGTTGCTGGTCCACAGTAACTTGCATAGTATTTGTTTAGTTTTTTTCCTACTATCAAAGACAATGTGGACCAAGCAAATGTTTGGTGCAGATTCTTCAAAATATCTTATTTTGTGTTCAGCACAAGAAATAAATTATTATAGGTTTGGGACAACATGTGAGTGAATAAATAATGATATAACTACAATTTTAGGGTGAACTATCCCTTTAATTACAGTTGGCATTTAATTACAAACATACTGTGGCTTTAAGACCTGAACGCATCTAATATACAAGCACACATCCATGTCTCGCAGTTGTTTACTTTCATTTTAGACATAAACAACTTAGTCTATACATAAACCTTGTGTGTTTTGACAGTATTACCACAAAACATAAATTAGTTCAGTAATCAGGCACTGTTTGATTTTTTTTTTGGTGTGTTCATAAAAGGCGCTCGTCAGAACAGCACATGAAAGAAATGTTTAACCATAAGGCTTTAAAGAAGATGCAAAAACATTTTACTTTTGTGATTTTTAATAAATGCAGTGTCCCGTGAGAGTAACTCTACCACTGAGTTACCTCTGATGTTAATATATGGTGCGTTGGACTGCAGGCTGCAGCTGGTAGAATGTGCGTTGCACGATACAATGATATTTCTTCCAAAGCAGATTGTGGAGACATTTCTACCATCCACGATCAAAAATCTTCATAAAGCACACCCCTACTCTCGGCAGAAATAACGGACCAGGGGCTAGACGGGACTACAAGGGTACTTTAGCATTGGACCTTAAAGGGGCGGGAGCTCGAGTCTCCCCAAGGTCTGACAAAATGGTTGTCCATAAAATGCGTTGCTGTTCTGTAAGTAATCTTAAAGATTCCTAAATGCATCTAATTTTGGAAAGCCAAATAAAGTGATTTTGCCTGCTTACACACAGCATCTTCCTGACATGGCTGCTTCAACACTAATTGAGGTTACTGAAACCATGCCTTTTTTCTTTGCGCGAACATATGGGCGACATTACGCAAACACTTCCACATAGTGACATAGATATGTGGGGCCGTGTTTAGATGTGCCGTTTAAGGGGGCGTGGCAAAGTCTTAACTTTGGTAAAGAATATCTCTTTAGATTTGAGACTTTAGTCTTTGCAACTTTAAAAAGACCTTCATTATGCACCAAGAGTTTGTAACACTTCAAAGAGAAAAGAAAAATTTTAATCGTATCATATGAACCCTTTAATGAGTGAGTAATTGAGCTTCAACAGATTCATTCAAATGGCTGATTCATTCAGGAACAAAGTGTTTGACTGTGTTAATGAGTGAATCACTGAATCATTTATTCAACCAATTATGTATTTATTTATTTATTTTACTTATACTCTTTTATGTATTCATGTACGGTGTCTGCAGAAAAACAGTACACTTTGTGTGATATAGATTAAGTTAACTATGCACATGAAGAAAGGTGTTTTTAGGAGTCTAACTTGCAAGCGCCAGACCACTGATTCGTTAATCCTGCTTTCCTGTGTTGTGCCCTTTTTAGATCCCCTCTGAAATTATTACCCCTCTCGTTGAAATCTGCTTTCCTAATCCTAACCCCACCCCTAATCCAAACCCCTTCCCCTGCCAAACACATAACCCTAAACCAACCAGTAGGGTGGTAATAATCTGGCAGGGGTCAGAATTGGGCACAACACCCGCAAACAGTGCTCTTCTGATTATTTCTGACTATTTTGTAGTAAAGAATATGTTTTGGTGAAATGTAACGGAGTAAAAGTATACATTTTATTTAGGAAAAGTAGTGGAGTAAAAGTAAAAGTTTGCTGAAATATAAAAAGAATACTTAAGTACTGTAATAGTTTTTTTTTTTTTTTTTTTTTACATTACACCACTATGCACTGTATAGGTTCACACATATTAAAAGTTTTATTTTGTTACAGTATCTGTGTCATGATCCAGTCACTGAACTTCCGTTAATTCACCACCAAAGGTCATCATCCACAACACAGACTCTCACACTACACAGTACACCCTGGACTACATTTCCCATGCTCCATTGCACCAATCACATTCACCTGAAAACAATCTCACACAGCTGCCAACAATTAAACACACACAGCACAATCCCCAGACACACTTTATAAGCATTGGACTTCCTTTCACACTCTGCCGAGTATTGTTCTGCACATTTCCCTCCCATAACGATAGCTGCGATACCAAGCCATTCCATGTTTGTTTTCTTAGTCTTGTTTAAGTTCCTTGTTTTCATAGTCTTGTCTCTGTTTCTAGCTTTCATTAGTGTTCATAGTCTTGTTTCAGCTTATAGTTTTCATAGTTTAGTCTTTTTCTTGCTTTGCCCTGTTACTCGTGTTTTGACCCTTTGCTCTGGATTCTGGATTACCCCTCTTGCTTAGCCCTCTGGATATTGTTTGTTGATTGGAGACCCTTGCTTGCCCTTGGGTTATTCTTGTCTTGTCTTGCCCATACCATACCTGTTTGCCCCTGTTTCGACCCTGTCTGTGTTTAGATCAAGTCAAGGAATAAAAGCTTGCATATGGATCCGCACGTCTCCCGTCGCTGTCACTCCATTATAATTTGAGTGATAATACTCCTTTGTTCAAAGTGCCATTGAGACTTCATTGCAATGCTATTGCAATAAATGTGCAGATTATTTGAGAATCAGGTAACTTTTAGCAGCCTACACAGCAAATGTTTCCTAAAGCCAAGCTATAGTTTATTTTTTGATGACTTTGTTTTTAAACACTGCAACTTTTCAATTGTGCTTTTAAAAGAATAGTTTGAGACCGCAATGAGGCTGTTTAATTTTTTAAGCAAACATTAAGCAATACTGGATAAACTCTTTCCCAAGGGAGACATATTTGTGGTTTAGCAGCAGTCTGTTTTTTTTTTTGGGGGGGGGGGGGGGGGGGGGGGTGAGCCCATTTTTGTTGCATATACTGTAACTTTTTTAAAGGGGTCCTAGCATGCTATTTTACAATATCTTAAATGTGTTTTGGGGTGTACTAGAACATGCTCTAATGCTTGGTGTTTCGAGAAACACATTATTTTTTACATAATTTACATTATTACAATACCTTTCTCCCCCATCCTTGAGCTTAGATTAGTTAGTTTGAGGTTTGATAAAGGCCTGCCTTTTGAAAAAATAAATGTTATGTGATAGGTTAGCTATCCCAGTGTGCTGTGATTGGCGAACAGTTTAGACAGTTTAGACAGTTTAGTTTCAGTGTTTCAGTACTGCCCCGCCCCTTGCCAAAGCAGCAAGTTCCATCTGCTGTGGTCTAGTTAAGGATGCGTATGAGTTCTACTACGAGTTCATGGGTGGGAGGTCACAGGTTTTACTGCTGTTCTAGTGCACTTTCACGGGTAGAAGTTTGGAAAAACACAGGTTACAGGTTGCCTGGAACGCTGCATTATTTTAATGATTTTTATATCACTGAACCCGGAAAACAAAGGCTGTAGTCCAAACGAGCTGTTCACTGTAGTTCTTAAAAAGGGATCTTTTACATACAAACACACTGACTAAAATTCAAAAAGCATAATAGGACCCCTTCAAATCAATAACCAAAGATTCTTCAGAAAATGCAGTTATAAACAATCATCAAACACAATGTGAATTCAGTTACAACAATAACAGTCTCAGCAACACTAATATATATAAATAAAAAAGAAAGCAATAGTGAACTCAATTTCAGAAGTCCAGCTTCTTAAATAACAGTAGCTTTCCAGGAATATGATATTTTTCCCAATCAATATAATGTCATCTACCACAACCATTTTTTTGTTTTGTTTTTGTAAGGGGAAGCAGGATTGAGGAAACTAATCAAATATATATTTTCACATTCTCTGGAAAGTCCGATTATTGGTTCAATCAGATTGGTCATTTAAATATATTGATAAATTTGTGTTCTACATTTTACATGTTATATTTTTTTGTAGCTATATGCAAAATAATATTACAATATTTATTAAAATAATATTTAAAAATGATAAAGAAAAAGAAAGTTTTATGCAGGCACTTTACTATTGGTTAAATGAGTTCCTTAGTGGGTTTTTTACCAAATAAATAATGCAAAAATAAATAAATAAATGTACAGAAAATAATAAACATTTACAAAATAATACATATACAATAACAGAAATAAATAAATCCTTACAAATAAATAAAGTAAATAATAAATACATGACTACAAAATTACATGTGCATTATATTATTTTTTTCTCCTGATTTTTTTCATGGAACACTTGGTACCCCATTGTGAGATTTCTGGACCCCACTTTGAAAACTTTGTGGCTCAGTTTGTTTTATTTATTTGTTCCAGTTTTTGAGAGTAAATTAAGTTTACAGCTGCGTAAACAACATTACTTGCAATGACTTGCAAAATTCTTGATTTGTAAGTTTGACCATATGTTACTTTTTTCATGAAATGTGAATATGCCGACATGTCAAAGTGAATAATTTCTACATATTCTGAAGCTCACTTACACTTTCTTAATCATATAAATGACACGATGAGGATCACATACTCCTGACGTCAGCAAAAATTTTCCCAGCCTGCGATATTGCGCAACTCTCTGACTCATATCCAGGACGGAGCTTTAAAAGCTGCAAGTTCAAGAATGTGGACAGTATCCACCAGAACTGAATGCCTCAAGTGTCGAGCAACCAGACTCTAGAGTTACTGTTCTTTTCCATTTGTAAAGTTTCACTTGGCCAGAATGAACTGCAAAATCTGTTTAGTCAGTCTTATCATTTTCCTTGGATTCCTGACCATTGGTGAAGGTAAGTGAATTGCAATATTTGTATTTCTTGGTAATCATTTTCCATAGTTAGTACAAATACACTTTTTAAGTTATGCATATGTGATCAAAAATTATTATTTTGCTTTCAGGAATGAGTCTTAGCGGTCTGGGTGTAGATCCACGCTGTCGCTGCATTGAAACTGAGAGTCGACGCATTGGAAAACACATAGAGAGTGTGGAGCTCTTCCCTCCAAACTCACACTGTAAAGACACAGAGATCATGTGAGTTTCACACTAATAATGCTATAACACTTACAGTTTACAAATTCAGAATTAATTCATAATGATCCAGATTAATGCAGTGACATAACAAATAGGGTTCTTACTGGGTTTTCTCCTTATGTTTAACACAGTGCAACCCTGAAGATAACTGGGAAAGAGATCTGTCTGGACCCTACTGCACCCTGGGTTAAGAAGGTCATTGAGAAGATCATTGCCAAGTAAGTGTCAGTAAATTCTCACCTTTAAGATATCCAAAGTTATAAAAAGTATCGGGTCTCATCATATTTGTCAAGAAAATAACCATGTTAATAAATAAATACCTTTATGTTTTGCAGCAAAGCCCCATGAATGTCAAGGTCATCTGTGGATTTGAGAATGAAAATATGTATGATATGTCGACATCTTACATTTTAACCTGTACATTTTGCATTGTCCTGCTGTTTGTATTAATGTTTAAAACAGCTTCTTCAATATTGAGTTTTTTTCACATAAGTGTTGAGTGTTGTATTTATATTAATGTATTTATTTATTATATATTTTAATAAAATGACTTTGTATTAATTTTCAGTATTTTTTTTTTTATTTAATATATTTTAAAATTTTGTCTTTTAGCTTTGCTAAAAGGATTCTCCAAACTCACATCACACACACACAGACATTTTTTATTTTTCTATTTTTTATTCTATTCTAGTTTTTTTTTCCATATTCTATTCTAGTTTTTATTTATCATATATATATATATATATATATATGTGTGTGTGTGTGTGTGTGTGTGTGTGAAAAATAAAATAAAAATAAAATTTCCAAAAACTTTGTGAATCACTAAAAAAAAAGCTTTTATTTATAAATGATATAAGGCTCGTGATCACTTTACTTCTTTTTTTACCAAATAAGGTTAAACTGTTGTAAACAGTATTTCCTCTCACTCTTGGGTCTTGATTACAAGTACAGTATGGAGTACCACAAGGCCCAGTACTAGGACTGTTGCTTTTCACATATTATCAGGAAACATGGTGTTAGCTTTCACTGTTATTCTGTTGATACTCAGCTATATAATTCTTCGAGACCTAAAGAAACATGAATTTGCAAATTTAACAATGCATAGTTGGTATAAAAAACTGGATGACTAGTGGATACCTAGTATTTTCCTACAGCTACAGGTTTTAGCTGGACAAAAACCTCTGCACGTAATAACACAAAACACTGTCTAATACTCGATGGCCGCTCTGTTAATTATTCGCCATCAGTTAGGGACCTAGGAGTGCTATATGACAGCATTCTTTACTTTGTAAACCATTCACTTGTAAAACTGATTTTTCTTTTTAAAAATGTATCTAAATTAAGACCTATGTTCTCAATGTCAAATGCAGAAAGGTTAATTCATGCGTTCATGACCTCAAGGTTAGATTATTGTAATGATTTATTGGGAGGTTGCTTTGAGCATTTAATAAACAAACTCCAGCTGGTCCAAAATGCAGCAGCTGTTGTTCTTACTAGTACCAATAAGTTTGACCATACTAGACCAGTTCTGTCAACTCTGCACTGCCTCCCTATTGAACATTGAATACATTTTAAAAACTTGCTAAATTTCTTATAAAGCCCTGAAATTTAGCTTGTCAATGTGTGAGCTCATATCACATTGTAGTCCTTCACGTCTGCTGGCTTACACATACCACACGATCACATTTCTATAATTAAAATTTGTTAAAGCAATGTTAAGCAGCATTAGTTAGGTCAATCAGAACTGGGAACCATTCCCATAACACCAGATGCACTTGCTATATCATATAATTAATGGCATCTACGCTAATATTAGTTTGTTTAATTCTTATTCCAAGGTCACCGTAGCCATCCAGATCCTGTCTATTTCTAGACCAGATGGTGGATCAGTACCAAGAGATGACCTCAACAGCCCTGAATGTCAGCTGAGACCATGTCAACTAGATTCACCCTAGAGACAAATCCCTTGGGAAGACCACATCAGCTAGACAGGTACTAAATTGGAACAAGAAAGACTACAGGAACCAGATGAGTCCTTTGTGCAATCTGACCTGTGTTGCAGCCTGGAATTAAACAACACCATGCTGGTTTCATGTGGTCAGAGCAAAACTGCCTCCCCGACTGAGCATGGTTGTTAACAAGGTTTTTTCTCTAGCCTATTTCTGTCATCGGTGATGGATTTTTTATTTCGTGCCACTGCCAACTTTGGCTTGCTTAGGGGACACTTGACTGATTGCACAAACACTATTTGAAGAGAGATTAACTGATGATGACATCAATGAATTGACTTTAATTTGTATTGTATAAAGCACTATATAAATAAAGGAGACTTGACTTGATCTTGGGTTATTATACAAGAAAGCACAATACTGTTTCATAGATAATGTGTCTTTCACTCTATAATAACATCAATTCCATTAGGTGTAATTATGAAAATTACTACAAATGTAAGTTATGTTTAGAATTTAGGAAGTTAAACTTCCCTGGTAATGGTGAAAAGTGAAAGTAGATTTGTATCTACTGTATGTGCAAGCAACTTGTTTTGCTGTTAGTCTCCAAAAGCATTGCCCTGTATGTACGGAGTAGGTTTGAAAGGTAGATCTGGCAAGCATGTATATGCACAAGTCTGCACATTTTGCCACAGGTCACGTGAAGACTTGTGACCACATCAAAAGAAAACACCATTCTGTTGCACCATCAGGCACACCCCCGTTATCTGCTGCTAATTTCATTGCATGTTGAACAATGACGAGCATTTCAGCATATTGGTTGCCTCAGTATATTACAGCAAATATTCATGATTGTGATTTTTGATTTACAGGACAACGTGCAATAGACAATGTGGATAGCAAATAAATCAAATAAGGACAACGGTAACACTTTAGATTAGGGAACACATTCAATATTATCTAAGGGTTTTCCCTATAAACAATTATTTCCTGCTTATTGATAGTAAGTAAGGTAGCTGTTGTAATAGTTATGTTTAAGTATTGGGGAGAGTTAAGGGATCTAGAATATGGTCATTCGGAATAAGGCATTAATATGTGCTTTATAAGTACTAATAAACAGCTAATATGCTAGTAATATGCATGCTAATAAGCAAATATTTAATAGTGAATAGTATTCCCTAATCTCAAGTTTTACCAAGACAACAAGTTTGCTCTAAAAAACATATCAGACATTAATTTTATGATAAAACATTTTTATTGTTAGAAATTCCTTCATAAACCAGCACATGAACTTGAAAAATGATTTTTTTTTTTTTTTTTGAGGAATTAACATGATCATTAATCCATAAAATAGAATAAAAGTTGTGCTTCCCTGTCTAAACAGCTTAATGGCATAGTTCACCAAAAAAAAAAAAAATGTTTCTGGGCCTGGGAACATTTCAGTTATGTTGCTGTCCATGGAGGGTCAAAGATGAACAAAGGTCTTATGGGTTTGGAACGACATGAAAGTGAGTAATTAATGACAGGGGTGAGCTATGCAATTAACATAAAATGTTAACACGTGTTTAGATTTAAAACTCATTAACCCTTTAAGGTACTACTCAACCATTTGGTAGACCACACTTTAAGTCACTATATTTCACTGAAAAATGCATCAAGCTTATCTCCACCTGAATGAGCCATCTCTACCGTTTGGTGTAGTTGTGTAATGCTAAACGAATCCACTAGATGGCACTGTGTCTGTGAGCAGCATGCCTTTTCAGTGTTCCTTCAAACCGGAAGTCACACAGCGAAAATTCCCTCATCCTTTGATGACGCAAATTCAGCGGGACTTTTAAAGGTAAGGCTATTTTGTTGACATATTATCATTTCAGATGAGTTGTTAAACAGAGTTATGTAACTTAATTTTACAAAAATAAGTACTATAAGGGTCAAATAATTTTTTCAAAACATGCTCTACCAAACGGTTGAGATGTCATTTTATAGTAGAGACCCTAGCTAATGTTGCTAAAATGAGCTAATGTTGATTAAATTAACTATTTACAATGAACAAAAGGTTTAGTGTTGTTAAAAATATTAATTTAATATTATTCAATTACATATTTGATAAAATATTTTATCAATATAATTTTTTTCACCATTTCTGTACTGTATATGGTAAATATCAAGAATAAAATTGAAGAATTAATACCAATTCTGGTGTTACTATTAATTTCCTAATTTAAAATTGATGAAAAATATTTTATCAGTATAATTTTTTCACCATTTCTGTACTGTATATGGTAAATATCAAGAATAAAATTGAAGAATTAATACCAATTCTGGTGTTACTATTAATTTCCTAATTTAAAATTGACTATGTTTGTGTATAACTATATGACTAGCATTGTAAGAGTACATGATTTGTAATACAAATTGTTTTCTTTATGTTTTCGACATGATAGATGGACGTCAAATCATTTTACAGTTCAAAACCACGCACTTTTCTGGCCCTAGTGCCAGAAAATCCTGAGGACTCAGATGCGGATCTGAGCGATGATGACCCTGTAGAGGATCCAGACTATCTGCCCACACCAGCAGAAGAGGCTTCGTTTGATTCAGTGGATGAGGAGGAGGTTGCCTCAAGTTCATCCTCTAAACCACCATCCAAAAAGAAGAGGAGAATGGGGAAGAACTCCCTGAAAACTGTTTCTTTGGCAGAGCTACAGGACACACCTGAACCATCACCCCCAGATGAAAAGGAAGGCAGAAGAAGATTGTGGCGGCATGAAGACATTGAGACATTCCAGGTTCCAGACTCAAGTTTTAACCACCCTGATGCTGTAAAGACACCCTTTCAGTATTTTAAAATGCTCTTCACAGATGAGATGATTACACATATCTCGGAGCAAACCAATCTCTACGCTGCCCAGGAGCTGGGAGATCCAATCAGCACCAGTCCTGAAGAGATCGAAAAATTCCTGGCAATGCTTCTCTTCATGGGTGTTTTCAGTTTCCCAGCCATCGATGACTACTGGTGCATTGAGTCACGGTTCGGTGTGATAGCCGATATTATGCCAAGGAGAAGATTCAAGCTGTTACGCCGGTACCTTCATTTTAATGACAATCAGCAGTGCGATGGCAGTCCAGACCGGTTCTACAAAATCCGCCCCCTTTTTGACATGCTTCGTCAGCAGTGTCTTCTGATCCCATCCACTTACCAGCACAGTGTGGATGAGGTCATGGTGGCGTATAAAGGCACAAGGGCTGGCTCTCTCCGCCAGTATATTGCCAACAAGCCAGACAAGTGGGGCTTTAAATTGTTCTGCCGGGCCAGCTCATCTGGCATCATTCATGACTTTCTGCTTTATCAGGGGGCATCCACATTCTTCAACGTTGCCCTAACTGAGCAGGAGGAGGCACTGCTTCTAGGGGCCAAACTTGTGACAACACTCTGCAAAACCATCACACTGCCGAGACTTTCAGTCGTCTTCTGTGATAACTTCTTCACCAGTTTCGACTTGGTCCAGAACCTGGAAGAGAACCTGGGCATCAGGTGCATTGGCACTGTCCGACCTAACCGCATGGGTGGAGCAACCTTAAAGACGGACAAAGAGCTGATGAAGGAAGGACGTGGAGCTTTTGACTTCATGTCTGCTGAAGGGCTGCTCGCAGTGAAATGGTTCGATAATAAATGTGTGAGCCTTCTTAGCAGTGCCAGTGGGATCACACCTCTTTCCTCTGTCAAACGGTGGAGCAAAGAGGCCAAAGCAAAGGTCAGTGTTGCGTGCCCTTCACTCATCCTTGCCTACAATCAGCATATGGGAGGCATTGATCTGTCTGATATGCTGGTGCACATGTACAAGACCCCGGCGAAATCCAGGCGATGGTACCTTCCGCTGTTTGGATACATCCTAGACCTCTGCATCTCAAATGCCTGGCTTGTCTACAAGCGGGACTGCAGCTTCCAGAAAGAAACACCGCTGACTCTCAAAAAGTTCCGACTGGCAGTTGCACACACTATGGCTCAAGTCAACAAGCCAGCATCCAAAGTTGGCCGACCTTCATCATCCTCTCCACCACAGATGTGGTCAAAGAAAAAGTCCAATACCCCAAGACCCTCCCACCCACAACCAGATGTACAGTATGATAATTTCGGACATTTGCCACTTCACTCAAACAAGCGGGGGCGATGCAACCTTTGTCCAAAGGGAGTGTCGAGATGGAAGTGCCAGAAATGTAATGTATTCCTGTGCATGAATGGAAAGATGGAATGCTTTGCAGCATACCATCGCAAATGAATGGCCAAAGGCAGCCCTTACTGCACAGTGGAGGCTTTCTTTTTCTCCCACTGACATTAAAAAAAAAAATCTAATCAAATCTTGTGTGAAGTTTTGCACCAGCACAAACACGCATGCACGCACGCACGCGCACACACACACACACACGCGCGCACACACACACACACGTCTGGTCAGCTATCCTTGTGGGGACTCTCCATAGGTGTAATGGTTTTTATACTGTACAGACCGTATTTTCTATCGTCCTTCACCAACCCTACACCTAAACCTAACCCTCACAGGAAACTTTCTGCATTTTTAGATTTTCAAGAAACTTCATTCTGTGTAATTTATCAGCTTGTTTACCCGTGGGGACCTCAATTTAGGTCCCCACCGAGACACAAGTCACCATGAGTCTGTGTGTATTCAGGTTTAAGTCCCCACCAGAATAGAAAAACAAGTACACACACACACACACACACACACACACACGATGTGTTTGGAGCCATCAATAGCAGTCATCAGATTTTTTATTAGCCAAGAACTTGCACTTAATATGACTTGTTCTGAATGTTGTTCTTTTATTATGAACAGACATCTCAACCGTTTGGTAGAGGACTGTATCTAAAATACTGTAGGGTCTCATAAAAAAAAAACTACTGAGTGTTGTTATTCTTATCATAATTGAATAGTAAATGCAAAGAAATAATTTTTCCTTTGCTTTTTTCATAGTGGGTACCTTAAAGGGTTAACTATAACATTATTTAGTAATGATTCACTAGAGTGACAAAGCCAACCAGGAACTACTCTTGTGTAATTTGTGATATTTCTCACAAACATTCTGTGGCTCATTTGAAAAACAAGAATGACAAATATAGATGGGCATGATCAGTTGTTTTGTACTACAGTATACCAGTGTTGACAAAGGTAAAACAATGTAATAGCGTATATTTATTTGCATCTCTTTCATATTATTGAACTATTTAGTTCAATTCTTCATCTTTTTTTCTTGTTTTCTTTGCTTTAGTGTTGACTGGCAGCCAGAGAGTGAGGGCTATAAATCATATCTTGCTATCATGCCTAATGGTTTTAATTTCCTCATATAAAGTAATAATCTGAATATCAGATAAGACTTTGAGTCTTGCTGGAATGGTCCACTCTCTGAGTGGTTCACCAAGAGTTTACATAGCTTTAACTTGCTTCTTCTCTTTCTCCATCTGTTTTTCCTTTCATTTTTTTTATCCTTTCTTCTTCCTCTTTTTTATCCTCTTTGCCATCTGCCAGCTGTTGCCAATGTTTTCTGTTTCTTCTGCAGCCTTCTTTTAGAGGTGAACAGGACTCACAAATGTTGGCCAGGGCCTGGGAAAAAGGAAAAAGACAGTAGGTACAGATTGAATGGTTATTTTGCAACACAAAGGCATGCAGCAGCAATGTCTCTTACACACACGTATTGACACACATTTCTAACAGGATGTGTGCAGGCAAGCCCTCACCTCAAAGAGCGGAGAGCAAATCCCATCAATATAGTCAACCTGCATGTGAGGTAAACGACTGGAGTTTTCACGGTCCATCACATGCTGTGAGAAAGAGATTAAACTTTGATATAAATCTTCTGATTAAAACAACACACCTGAAACAAAAAAAAAGGACTACAAAATAATGTGTCTCCCTCCCTCTTATATTTAATATCTTCCTGTACAAAAAAGTACTAACTGCAGAGAAAGATGTAACTCTTTAAGGTATAGACTTACAGACTTACCATTGGCTGAATATTTAATTCATATTTTTCTCTGTCTCCCTGTGCATAAAATTCTGTCGCTACAAGTTCAGCAATCTGCCAAGTAGAAGAGAAAGAAAGAAAGACAATTTTTTTTTACTGTGTGTGTGTGTGTGTGTGCGTGTGTGTGCTTAAATGCATGTGTGGTTGTGGTGTTTCTGCATGCATGCATGCAAATGTGTGTTGTGGTGTTTCTGCATGCATGCATGTACATGTGTGTGTGTATGTGTGGGAAATGCTCACCCGCTTCTGAACTGGCCATGGTTTGGTTATTGCAGATATGTCACTTGCTGTCATTAGCATTGACCTATTTAGATCGAGAACATCAGTTAATATAGAGACAGGAAGTGGCCAAACTATCAAGTGTGGTGAAAGTTTCCTGTTCTTGCACTGTGCTACAGTTACAGAGAGCAGATATAGAGTGTGTTGTTAGAAAAAGAAAGTATAATAAATATCTGCTGATTTTTGTTGGTTTGCATGACAATGTGGGTCAGGTGAAATAAAATTTGTATTAATAATTTTTTTTAATGATTGTATGAATATCATGTATTAATGTGCATATTCTTCAAATAAATGTGTTTTATATTTTTACCTAAGCAGTTCTCTGTGTCCATCATCTGTCCAAAGACAGCTGTTACTCTGAGCAAGTTTAAAGAACTTAGTTCTTTTCCTAAAGGTAAACAAACAGAAAATTAATCAAAATAAGATAATTCCGTTCTAATGTATTTTGTGTGAACAGCTGTGTTTCCAGCTTGAACTGGAAAATGAAAAAATGCTTACTCTATGTAGACAGCAAGGTCTGTTGCAAGAATGTGCTTTTCAATCATCAGCACACAGGCCTTGTATTCATTCAATGAGAGCGAGCTGAGAATCTGACTGCCCTGCACCAGAGAGACGAATGTTGAGGGGTTTTAAGAAGTTATGCATGGACATGGATTCATAAACTTATGAATATTGAGATAAATGAACGTTAGATAGAAGGATGGACAGACAAATTCTAAGGATGCTATGGATGCGTGCTATGAACGGATGGATACTATTGAACAATGTGTCATGATAAGGTGTTTTGTCTTGGTTCACTAAGGACTCCCTTTCCCATAAACCCCTGCCAAGAAATTCATTATTGCACCACAACTATTTCCTATCATCGACATTGAAAGGATTGAAATTATTTCCTTATGAAATTAATTCCTTGTGAAGCCCATAAACTCAGGAACTCACACAAAATAGATGCCATGTGGCAAGAAAAGCCATAAAACAATAAAACTGATCTGGAGAAGAAATCTTCAAAGAGAGCAAACAACACCTATCTCCTTCCTCATTTACAGGTGTGTCCCACTTTAGGGTCTGTGAGAATGTTTTCCTATCCCGGGTCAGGTGCAATCCTGGGGTCATGAGAACCTAACAAACCAAACGGTTTTTATGTTTTTACAACTGATTTGAAGATTTTCTTGTTTCTGTTCTGAGTATAAAAGGGAAGTGAACATTACTGTAGGGAATCTGTAGTCAGAAAAAAAAACATGCATTGTGTGAGAGTCTCGCTGCTGTCAGGTATGATTAAAAAATGTAATTTTGTTAAACACATTGTGCCCACAGAGCACACTGTATAGTTGTTTGTGCTACTACATGTACACATGGGCTAGTTAAGTTTATTCTTTAAAAACACATGATTACTTTGCTGTAAGTGTTCTTTGAGATACTTAGGTAAAAGGTTGTTGATGCTATGCATTTTGGACAGTGTGTCTTGTGTTATATTAGGATAACTGTTACATGTGTGATTATGTTAAATTTGTTTGTCTCCAGCATGGAACACTTGGCTATTTTCCATATAGTTACAGTGAACCATGTGGAGAAGCATAGAAATGCCATTCGGCTACAATGTGATTCACAATTGCATTATCTTTTCTAAATTGGTTTCTAATTGTTTCATTACGTAATAGGCATGATACAATTTTACCTGACAAATAATAAATTGTTATATTTGATTTATTCTGATCTCTTTTGAAAAATGTCTGTGTTCATGACAGATCACACTTCAGCATCAATGGATGAACCATGGGGAATATTATTAGGTGCTTCAGATTTCTGACTGTCTCGAACGTAACACGGTGTAGCTCTCGTGGCTATAGGGAAAAAAATGCATTTTTATTATGAGCATGCAGGGTGTATCTCGTTTAAAGGTATTATAACTGTTCTGCATCCTTTGAGTAAGTTCGGAACTGAGTGCAATTCCTGAGCGATACCTGGTCCCTAATGAATAAAGAATTGAAAGTATGGGATTTCCATTTAAACAATTGATATCTGTGATCAGCTTTTGATAGAAATATTGCTAAAATTGAATGATCACGTGAAACTAGACTAACATTTAAACTAAATCCTGATAAATTCAGAAGCCCAACTAAAAGACAGAATACGCATTAAACCTTTGACCAGGCCACTGGATTTTGGGCCGGCGGGTGGATTCTTACAACACTATAAAGTTTGCACACATCCACAAACACAGTGTTGATTATTGCTTAGACTGAGTGTTAGCCTGTAACCTTGTCTTGTTTCTGTCTTTTCTTGCCTTACTTTGCACTACCCATGTATTTTGCCCTTGGATTTTTTATTGGATTACTCTTTTGCCTGTTCCATGGATTATAGACTAACTATCTGAAACAGTTTTGACCCATGCCTGTTTTTGACCATGTCTTTGTCTAATAAAAGCCTGCAGATGGATCCATAAGTCTAACATCTCGTTCTGCTCATAACAGATTGTTATGGATTGATGCTATAAATGGATGGATGGATGGATGCAATGGATAGATACTATGAACGGATGACTGGTCAACAATATGAATTAATTTATGGATGGATAGAAGGATGTTACTGGTGCATGAATGGATGCTATTAATGGATGGATTGATAGATGAATGGTGAATGATAGATGGGTGGATGGATGGATGGTTGAATGATTAAAGGATGGATGCTATAAACATATGATGTTATGGGAAGATGGAGGATGGATGGATGGATGGATGCTATGGTTGGAAGAATGGACAACAAGATGGATGAATTGAATGGATTTTATGGATAGATGTATGTATGTATGGATGGATGGATGGATCTTACGGGATTGTTGAGAATGAGAAGACACATGTCATAATGATGGTGCTCCAGAGATGAGTGACCATACAGTTGTGCCAGTGGCTGGTTACTCCTAAGACAAAGAGAGAGGAAGAAAGGGAAAAAAGAGAGAGAGAGAATAAAAATAGGGGGTCAAAAATGCACAACGGACTGTAATATTGTATCTATTTATCAAAACGTAATTTACCAATACAAAATAGTAAGGCAATTTACAATGAAACATTGTTTAAATATGTAAAGGTATTATGTTCTTAACAGTGTTGGACTAGTTACTCTAAAAATAAAATATTAATTACTAGTTACTAATTACTTTCTGAATCATATATCAACCTCAACAAGTTAAAATGGTCATATGACCTTGCTAAAAAGAACATTATGTTGTGTATTTGGTGTTATGCATTGTGTTTATGCAGTTTAAATAAAATTAAAAAAGCATTATTTTCCAAATGATATACATTATTGTTGCTCCTCTATGTCTCACATTTCTGAAACATGTACATTTTTACAAAGCTCATCGTTCTGAAATGCGAGGTGTACACTGATTGGCCAGCTGTCCAATGCATTGTGATTGGCTTAATTCCTCAAGTGGCTGTGATTGGCTGAATTCCTCAAACTACACAAATTATTCTGCTCATACTTTAGATTAGGGTCCAATTCTCACTATTAACTAACTATTAACTATGACCTCAAAATACTCCTAATAACTGTTTATTAATACTAAGTAGGTAAGAATTGGGTAGGATTAAGGATCTAGAGCCCCCTTCCTCAAATCTTACCCCGGAGGTCCAATGCGCTGCAGAGTTTAGCTTCACCCCTGATCAAAGACACCTGCTTGTGATTTTCTAATGATCCCAAAGACACTGATTGGCACTGATTAGCATGCTCAGGTGTGTTTAATTAGGGTTAGAGCTAAACTCCGCAGGAAAGTGGATCTCGAGGTCCAGATTTGAGGATCCCTGATCTAGAGGGTCTTGAAGAGTAAGACATTAATACAGAAAGTGCTTTTTAATTAATAATAAACATCCAGTGTCCCAGTAAGAGTTCTTTAATAGTTATTCAAGTAGTTTTTAATTAGAAATCATAGTGTGGCATCTCAAATACAGATACAGCACTACAGAGTGGTACCAAAAACTGCTTGCCACATTTTAAAAAACTAAATTGCCTTGTATAAATTACAAAGGCATTCATACATGTTTAAACACATTCAAAAACTTGTTCGGCCAGTGAAACCCTATACTTTTAGACATATGCATATAACAGCATGGTGAGGAATGTTGTTCTGCACAGTGGTGGTTGTAGTAGTGTAGTGTACCTCTCTATGTAAGAGTTATTTACTCCTCTGTGGTCCAGATCATGGCACAGACTGGCAATCATGAGAGCAAGAACCTCCAGACTGCTAAAATTACTCTGGATTAAAGAACATCAGAGATTAAGCAAGCTTGGAATGACACCAAATGTGAGGTCAATGAAATATCAGAGATTTGGCAGGGCAGGGATTAATGAACTAATAATTTGCTAAATCCAGTTTTCTCAGAACAAACCTTTTAACTTATTAACCCAGTGTGCACTGCTGAGTTTAAAAGATTAGGACAAATTGTCTATCAACAGATTATAATTCTGACCTTTAGTTCCTTTGTCTGCAGCATGGCAAACATACACTGGGCTGTGCGCAATGCATGACTCCAATTATGATAGACCACATTGCTTCTGTAGCACTTCTGTACGCTCAAAACCCACTGACACAGAGTCTGAAGAAGAAAAGGAAATACCAGTTCTAAATCCACAGCTTACACAAAAGAATTGCTCAAAGCTTGGTAGTTAGTGACATTAGCTAGAGGAGCCGAGCAGGATTAAACCAGAAACCTTGTGGTCAATGCTGAACTCCTGGGGCAAATTGAGATCCAGGAACATGCGCACAACAGCCTGAGTCATGGCAGTCTGAGACATATCAAAATCACTGAAGCCAAAATCCAGTAAACAGAAGACATCTGCTGATGGGATGACGACCTCCTAGAGGTAAAGAAAGTGTATGGAAATGGGAACATTTTTAAGACATTTTAAATGACACATTGAAAAAAAATGTAGGGCTACTGTGTTCAAGTGCAACTGAAAAAAACACAGACATACACAAGAATGTTCACTAACCACAGGAAGTTGCAAGTTCTGGCTATCACATCAAAATATTCCGGCTTTAATGCAGTTACATAACAGTCTGACTGAGTTAAGTCAGTCATGTGCAAATGTAGAGCAGCTGGTGGTACTTTTTAAAGAAAAATAAAAGGAGAAGGAGAGTTTTTGAATGGTTACCTCCAATGCATCAAGTTCCTCTTGTGAAGCAGAGATTTGATAAGATAAGACCTGCAGGTGCAAACATACACACACAATCCCATATACATACACAGTGTGAATAGAAAAAAGAAAAACATTGTATTTCTATTGCTAAAATCTTTTAAATATGAGATTTTTCTGTCTAGATCAATCCTGGTGTTGAGTGATTGTTGAGTCAGTATTCAGATCACTTGCTCATTATTCTTACAGTAAAAAGTGATTTCCAGTGACTCAAAAAGAGTGTGATGGCATTTCCTACCTCTTTAGTCACAGCCAGCTTTGCTCTGGTTTTATCTGCCCTCTGCTCCGTGTTGAATTTTTGCAATCCTAGAGCACAGTACACCGCAAAGTCTTCCAGGAAGTGCTCATCAGCTCGACTAAAAACTTCGGTCTCAGTGAAAGCCATTTTATTGACTAGCTGGCACACACCTGTAAGAAGAAAACTTAAAAAAAGAATATGTACGCTGTCTATACAAACTATTTTCATACCAATTATCAACCGTTTAAATTGCTATAGAGATACACAGAATGGCCTCTATTTGTATCTTAACCAATTGGTCAAATTCTTTCAAAACCCAACAATCTGAACTAACTATGTTTTCCATGTTTAAAGCATAGGACTATATTCTTACTGTATGTTATTTATTATAATATGAGCTACAGTATATAAAATAGAAAAGTCTGAAACAAACAAACAAACCAAAAACACTCAGAGCTTTGGTTTGTTGGATCAACAATGTGGACATTTACCTATAATGTTATCTCTCTGTTTGCCTCTCAGAGGTGTGCCGACCAAACTCCTGATCTGAGAGACTTTGGAAATCTGGGACTTGGAGAAATATATATATAAAAGAAACAATATTTATACCAGCACTATATTAACTTATGAGTAATATTATATAATTAGCAAAGTGACAAAGTTATTAATCAGATACACTTACAGCTCTGTTGATAATGTTAAGTGTCTTCATCGAGTTTCGCACATGCATGGCATACATGTAGCTGATGTCATTGCCGTCATAATCCCTAAAGATTACAGTTACACATTTAACTATGCTAAACACATTATATACGTACATACGAATAACTAATATTTTAAACCTTGTTTGTTTGTTAGTATTAAATGGCAGTACTCAACACTATTATTATGTGACTTTCAACATCATTGGCTTAAAAAAACAAGGTACTTGTATTTTGTGTATATCATGATTAAATTATGAATAAACATTTATTTACTTTGTAGAACACTGGTCGGAGCAACTGCTTTCTTTATGTTTTATATGGACCATCTTTGAGAAAGGCCCCTGCAAGACATCAACAAAAAACACAGATCTCTCAGTTTCAAGTTCAGAATTGAAGTTACCAATAAGCAAACAAAGCATCCTTTTTGTTTTAACAACGAATCATTGTCCATAAATTGTATTTATTCTCGTACTACCGTGGAGCTGTCGTCTGAGATGAAAACAGTACAGAATTGTGCTTCTGTAACTGGCAGGATGACAGCAGCCAGTTTAATGAGCATGTCATCCACTGAGGGGTAGTCATGTGACACCAGCTGGGCCAATTCCAAAAGTACCTGTCAATCAAATGCACAGTTATAACCACAGTGATTTATCAAAAGTGAGTTTAAGATGAATCCCTAGATGTAAGTTAATCATTCATTATGGTGAATGTTTACATATATCTGAGTACCATATTATTACCCCATACAGTATCTGATATCATCCCTTTCCCAATACAGTAATTTTTAAGGATAAAGTTGCAAATTATGTGTTTTTCCCCCCATGTTGTTGTGTTGCAAAATGTTGTTAATAAATATCTTATTTCAAGCTAGAGAAAAAGTTATTTGTGATAAGAATGTTCTGTATTCTTCAGAAGAATCATTTCAGATGAGTGAGTGAGTCACTTTAGATAAAGTGTCTAAATGAAAGTCTATGTGACACCTGGTTGCGTTTGCGCTCTTGTTCAGAACTTTCACACAGCTGGCTGTTTTCCAGGATCAGTCCGAACAACAGCATGTGTGACGACAAGACCTAGAGACAAAAAGACGGCTCATTCTTTGACTCAGTCAAGTCACATGCCACAAAAATTGCATTTGGTATTTATTACAGATATGTGGCCTGTCACATACAATTAGTCTATATTCATGCTCAATGCACTATGCCTATACAACTTTTTATGTATGCTCAGTATTATTTAATTTCAGATTAATGAAAGGCAAAATGTTTGCCATCTTCATTTATGATAAATACTCACTTTCTCATCATGTTCTGAGAAAAAGCTGCCAACACATGTGCCTGGCCTGCTTTTGTTCACAGCCATGACAACACCTATAACCTGCCAATATACAATGGACCACTTCCTTAACAGACAATATGTAATATCACAAATATAAATATAATGCAGAAAAGATATACAATCAGTCTTGTTAATGGTACAAATACTAATCTGGACATATAACATAATGACAATATATTAACTGATGATCTAGGATTGTCCAACCTCCTTTTTGTGGTTCAGGATAGGCACACTGAGAATACTTGTGGGTCTGTCCTCTTCCCTCTCGTACAGTTCAATCTGAAATCTTGGATCCTATCAAAGCACAGTTAAAATCAATCATTCAGGCGATCTAGTAAACAACATCAATTTGAAACCTTGCATCACTATGTTATTTCTGAGGCGATGACAGCGTATTTAGTTTTATGGCTGACTGCACAGACAAATGTCAGAAATTACAGAGTCGAAACAAGGTTTGAAGTTGAAAGACCTAAAGATAAGAATTAAGTGGCTTCTGAGAGAGAAATACCAGTTCAGCACATATTCGTATCTTTGCTTTTCATTTTGTCTTTCTCTTCACATTCTGTCACAGCGCCAATTCAGGGTTTAAAACTTAGATCAGGGTAGGATTTCCCTTCCCACGCACATGTCCCAAAGCTTTTAAAGACTTGCAAGCACACACAATTTCATTCCTTATTCCCACGCCTGCTCTTCTCTAATAAAAATACACATGATTATACTGGCATCATATGTTATTCTTTTTTAAATCATTGGTATGTCAACATAAAATATTTGCTTGCGCATGCCCATTTCCCATTTATACACTGAGATTATATTTGTAGTATATATTCGAAGTAATGTTTAATATATAACACTATTAAATGTACTCTTCATCAAACCTCATAATGATGTTCCATTTTCACATAATACTGCAATATGTAGCAAGGCATAAATTCAACTGTGCACCGTATAACATCATTTTTTCGAAGCTGCAGATGAAACAAAGTTTATTAAAGCATGTTTTACAAGAAAATACTATTTCAATCTGTCTACTTTAAAATTTTGCATTAAATTAAATATGTTGCTTGCTGTTTCTTTGTAAATATTTGTGAAAATGGTTTCAAAGTAAATGCAACAACAAATGTTTTTCAGAGTAGCATTTAAAAAAATGTTGGTTTTAATATTCATTTATTTAGACTTTTAATATTTCAATATATATTGTTTTAATATTTAATTTATTTAGAAATTATCGGTTTATCTGCCTATAGCTTACTTCATACTGTATTGTATTATTTTGTAATGCATACATTTCATTGTAGCATATAAATGATTTATTTTATTTTTTTATTTTATTTTAAGTTTAATTAAACAAAACAGTATAGAAATGTACTATATATGTCATTTATGGGCCTTCAGCTATATATCGGTATTGGCTGTTTATTAATATCAGTGCATCCATAAAAAATTCAATACTGAAATTTAAATGGTAGCATGCTATGTTTAAGATATTAAACTTTATCTAAGCAAGACCACATTTGCATCTATCGAATAGTGCAGTAAGACATTTAAAGTCCGATCAAACTGTTAAAAGATAAGCTCTGAATAACTTGGCACATTATGGCAAACTTAAAGCACCTTGGATTAAAATAATCTGTTTTTAGGACAAAGAATTAGTTCAGGTCAGTCCTGGAAAGCCTGAGTAGTCTTAGTGTTTCTGTTACAAGGGGAATCCTGGACCACAGCCCACCAGTGACCTAAACTGACTCGGAGCCCAGATTAGACTTGACACGAAACACCCCTCATTTATTACCTCACGGGCATCACTGATGTTGAGTGGCCTCCCAGTGCTGACCACGTAACCCATAATGCACTTGTCCCATTCTGCCTGTGTGTAACCGTAGACAGACTCCTCATCTGATTGGAAGAGAGGACCCAAACACTTAACACCTGTTTTGTCCACCGTTGTCATGGAGAGACAGCAGCGCTGGGCCTGAGTGATCTCAGAAAGATGCTGTAGGATCTGACAGATGATTTTGTTCTGTAGAGGTCTAATCAGGCCACCAAAGAGTCGCATCATGAAGTTACAGGACTCGCCTCTCATACACTGTCCTGCTGGTCTTGGGGAGCTCAGAGAATGTGGCAAACACTTTGACCTTGACACACAAGGAGAAAATGGAAAGTTTGTAGAATGCCCCCAGGCCCGATCCAGACACACAGCATCATCAGTCTGATGGACAGAAAGGCAGGAGTGTGGTCTTTCCATTGTGGAAGGGTGCACATGTCCTCGAGAGGGCACACACAGGGGGTGGGAAACCCTGCGTCTGCCAAGAATAGTCCACCTAGATCTTGGCTCAGTTATGAGGGTTTGGGCAGCTTGGGCTCTTTCTACACAGTCATGCATCCAATGTCTGAGAAGAGAAGAGATAAAACAGCAGGTTAAATGGCAATGTAATTCTTTGGGAACAGCTATGTCTAAAGTATATAATATGAAGCCATCTCTGTTAAAAAAAAAAAAAGACCAGCATGGGTGGTCACCAGTATATCTTATGTTATAGATCGACAAGACCAAATTTAAATAGAAATTCCTATTAAATTAAGCCAGACTTTTTGCTGTCTGTGAGATCATTTATGAGATCATTTATCATTTAAAAATTCATAAAAAAGTGTTGACAAATTAAATAAAATATTTACACTGATTTTATGAATGTTTCTTGAGCAGAAAATCAGTTCTGACATTTAAAATTAAATTTTGCCATCACTGAAATAAATTCTAATCATATTGAAACAGAAAATATCTGAATTGTCGTAATAAATCACAATATTACTATATTTTGATTAAATAAATACAGCCTGGGTGAGCTAAAAGACTTCTTTCAAAACTTTAATATATTTATATATATATATATATATATATATATATATATATATATATATGTATGTATGTATCTGTAAGTACTAAACTGAGATCTCCCAGTCGTTTGTTCTAGCACCACAAAGAACTTTTACTTGTTTTACTTACAACCATTTTTCTTAAGAGCGTATAACTACTGTTTGCATTGCTTGAACTTAAGACATGAAGAATAAAAAAACATAATTAAAAATGCATCAATCACAAAATGTAACTTGTAAATACTCTCTCAGAACAGATACAGCTACAATGCTCACCTTGAGGATCTGCTAAAATAAGATCTGGCAGAGTCTGAATGATCATCCAGCCATGCCTTCACTTTCTCGCTGTCCTTTCCCATCCTGAATCCCATTCTTTGGGTTTTGGCCCCTGGGGTCCAGAGAGGTGAGAAGAACCACCCAGCACTGGTGATGACACGCTGTTCTTTCTCTCTGTCATTCCTCTCCACACACGAACCCTTTTCTCCATTCTTACCCTTTTTGGCTGACTTGGATCTGGACCCTTGAGACCCCCTGCAGGCTGAGGTGACTCCATACCTCCCTTCAGCAGGCAAAGAAGGCAGGGACTCCGAATGCAGGCATGGCATGTTTTCTCTCGCCTTTCTGCTCTCCAAATGAAGATGTAGAAGTTACTGGGCCTTCCTGAAAGAGCGATGAAGAGAGATGCGAAACACTGATGCACGGTCTGTATCCAAGGAAGGTCAGAGAATTAAGCTTTGCTGTCACCAGCTACACTAACCTCAAAATTCTGCACAGTGGAGGTGGGGGCTAATCCGTTACATAAAACTAATCCGTGAGATAACACCAAGAGGTTCTGTTATGCCCATTCAGGCAACAGGATTAGTGTCCCAGATAACTATTAATGACCTTGCACTCTTGTCTTTAACTGCTTCTACCTGCCAAATAGCTATTAGAAAATGTCAAGTGCACATAAATAGACACACCACACATGATCCAAATCTAGATTAATTAGCAAACAGATTAAAACCTGGAACAGGACATGAGGACACAGTGATTAATGAAAAAGTTTCACAAAAAAAAAAAAGAAAAAAAAGTAAGTTATAATTATCCTCACATTTTGTATGTATGCAAATTGTACAATATCCAAAGAACACATCTCTAGTAGTTGTGCAGTTAATTCTTGTACTGTATTTTCAGAAAGCTTTGGAATTTTAGATACTTTTCAGCCTACCTCAAAGATGCAAATCAGCACATGGTTAGCTAGCACAGTTCTGAACAGTGGTACACATACCGTATACAAACTAAGTGTTATTGAAAAGCATCCAAAAAGTGTGCTTAATTGCAGAAAAAATTTAGCTTTGAGAGATAGGAATCTTTCCTGATAATACGTTTAGGGGTGTAGTTAAAATCAGTATTAGTCATATATATATATATATATATATATATATATTAGTCATATATATATATATATATATATTTATTGTTTCCATAAGTTGAAATTTAGAGTTTAGGGTTCGGGACAGCCACCTCTCAATTGAAAATAACCAATAAATTATATATATATATATATATATATATATATATATATATATATATATATTAAGCTAACTGATAAATATTATTGTGGTTTTCAATTGATAATTAAAGGAACTTAGTAAACATCTAATATTTGAAAGTCTTGAAGTAATATCCTTTAGTTTTTTTCGTGGGACAGCAGTTTTCACTGATTCTGTAGAATGACCCAAAATATATGGAGTCAAAATAGGGCCATATATATCTGCAAAATAAAACAATGTTTTGCAAACAAAAAATATGTTTTGCAAATAAAAAAAATATGTTTTGCAAATAAAAATAGAGTATTGAGAAAAAAATTGCTTTTTTGCAAGTAAAAAAAAAATAATTGCAAAAGAAAAGTTTACCACAAGAGAAAAAATAAAGTTTAGCAAAGTAAAACTTCAACAGCAATGACTTTGCAACACATTTCCCTTTGCTCCTTTAAATCCGCGTTTCAGTCATCCGTGCCTCTGCGGTGCAAGCTTTCCTTTGCGCTTCATTTTTTCTTTGCGCCTCGCTTTGTGTCACTGATTTGACGTGGGGGAGGGGTCAAGAGGTTGAGGTGTGTACAAGGGATGAAGGCGCGTCCTTCTCGTTACGTCATCAGCGCGAGCCCCAGACCGAGTGGATCGATCGAAATGGAGGAGCAGAGACATGCGGGTGATGGATCACAGGTATGTGTTATTGAACGCTTTCTTCAAGTTCGCTAGATAGACCGATAACTATATGTAACTATGTGTATCAACGCGTTTGCTCAAGTTAAGTAAGTTAGAGATCAATTAATGCGGGTTGCCTCGGCGGCTGTACATTTCTCTCAATATGCACACCTTTCATGTTGTTTTATAATTAATAAATAATTATTATTATTCTCCACGCCCTAGTTGTATTATGGACTATAAACGATGCCAAAGGTGTCTCTCAAAATATACTGTAAACAAAAAACAAATACAAAACAAATGCCTTGTATGTGTAAACATAATTTGAAATAAACCTCTTTTTGATTCCGAACAAGTTTATTTATATACAGTAGGTCACATCCCTATAGACTATGTTTAAAAGCTGTGATGTTTATGATACATTGTTAATGCACTTATTCTAGATCAGTTGTGTGAAACTCAATTCCTGGAGGGCCACAGCTCTGCACAGTTTAGCTCAAACCAGCTCCAACCCACACCTGTTTGGAGGTTTCTAGTAATCCTGAAGATCTTGATTAGCTGAATCAGATGTGTTTGATTGGGGTTTGACTGTGCAGAGCTGTGGCCCTCCAGGAACTGAGTTTAAAACACCTGATCCAGATAATCCTATATGATGTTGTGATGACATATTTAACAGAGAGAATATTCTGATGTCTGTACAGCTGCACAGAATTGAATAGGTCTTCTGACCCAAAGCACTGGTCAGATTCAGTCAGCTCAGGGTCAGCAGCAGCAGCCTCCTGCTTCAAATTCATAAAACCTTTATTTCTACGCAGTTTACATATTTATGTTTTTTCAGGTGGAGGAAGAAGAAACTGATCTCTCTGCATGGTATGATCAAATTATTAACTGTGGTTTTATTGGGGCCGTTAAACCTGAGAACAAAGAGGCCATAATAAGGTCAGAAAAAGTCTTCTAACTTCTTTACATTTGAAACCTTGCAAACGGTTTTAATTTTGCTGCCTACCAGATATATGGATTAGCCACAACACTGTCTATATTATGCAATAATTTTCTGGTTCTTTTTCCAGATCAATTGTGCTTCATGCAACTCTACGTTTGGTCCCTTTGTTGAAGCAAATCTGAAAAGGTCTTGAAGTCTACAATCCTGGAAAACCATTCAGGACTTTGCCACCAGTTCTTTTTCCCTGATGTGGTGGATGATGATGATAAGGTATCAGTAACTGGAAAAAAAAAATATGCCTATATCTTGTATTTCATTTTAGGAATGTTATAGATAGGAAAATTATTATTTGCCAATTTAAAGAATAATTGTCAAACACTTGTTCCTTACAAAAAAAATAATAGTAGAAAATGGTAATAAAGTAGCTTTTTTGCATGTGCATATGTACCTGAAAATGGATGATTGTTTTTCTTTTTTTCCCACAGGCTGATGCAGACTTCATCATGCAGAACATTCTTCCGAAAATGTCGGAGAAGGGATCAGTACAAGAGACTTATGAAACCGCTATAATCAACTTTCTGCAAGACTTTCTCCAAGAAATTGAAAGCTGTGTTATGTATGAACTGACAGAGTTGATTTAGTATAAATATTGTTAAAAAAAACCTACAAATTAATGTTAAAATGTAATTGATTTAATTCAGACAATATCAACCCCATCCAAGCCATTCAATTTGACAACGGTTTAAACTGAATTTAAAATTATACTAAAGGTATGGAATTGTACATGTTCAGGAAAATAAAAACTTTTATACATTGGTAAATGTTCTTATGGTTTTGAAATTTACTGTGTATGTGTAGAGAACACAACGTGTTACATAATGTAAAATTGTATATCTTAATGAATGTGTTAAGAGAACACAAGTTGTTATACTAGCCATTTTCTGCTTTAAATATAGCCAATACAGAAAATAAAACAAGCATGCAATGTCACCTTAAATTTGTTTTTTATTGACTTGGATGTTAATTTGCTTGTAAATGTATCATTTGGTAACAAGTCATTTCAATGATTGATTTAGTGTCAATTAAGAATGAAGCAGCACAACATTTAAAACTAAATAATGGTCTCTTCCATAGTTTTGAGAGTGTGAGGTTGGGTTAAAAAAAGTTTGAATTTGGGCCTTAAGTTCTTCAGTAAGGGGCATTCGACTGGAGGAACTACAATTCCTGTCCACGGCTGGTCAGAGATACTGTCTGTGTCCCAGTCAGAGTCGCCATCTTGTGCAATCTGTTAAAAGTTGGTAATAGTTTATGGACATTGGGGCAATATCTTGCATGAAAACATTACATTAAAAGACACAAATTCTTAAAATACCTCAGATAGGACTGGAGGAGTGACAGGGTTTTGCAGGAGTCCAATTTCCCACAACTGGTCTGGGCTTCGATTACTCTGTGTGGAGAGGATGGTTATTCCACCCACTAGTAAAGGAGTCAAGGCTGGCTTAGAGACGTGGTAGGAACACAAACTGACAACAAAAGAGGTGCAAAAAGCCTCTACAGGCCCACCTCAATCAAATAAAAGATTGTGATGTTCAGTGAAAGCTCTCCACACATAATAGCCTATGTGTTACTCAAATAATTTTACTTCAAAACCCCGTTAAATACCACCCTCTGGCCGGTCTGAAGTATCTGTTATTAATAATATAGGAGTCTAATAATAATAAGAAAGCGATCAATAACACATACCTGTGATCCATCACCCGCATGTCTCTGCTCCTCCATTTCAATCGATCCACTCGGTCTGGGGCTCGCGCTGATGACGTAACGAGAAGGACGCGCCTTCATCCCTTGTACACACCTCAACCTCTTGACCCCTCCCCCACGTCAAATCAGTGACACAAAGCGAGGCGCAAAGAAAAAATGAAGCGCAAAGGAAAGCTTGCACCGCAGAGGCACGGATGACTGAAACGCGGATTTAAAGGAGCAGCGCAAAGGGAAATGTGTTGCAAAGTCATTGCTGCTGAAGTTTTACTTTGCTAAACTTAATTTTTTCTCTTGTGGTAAACTTTTCTTTTGCAATTATTTTTTTTTTACTTGCAAAAAAGCATTTTTTTTTCCTCAATACTCTATTTTTATTTGCAAAACATATTTTTTTGTTTGCAAAACATTGTTTTATTTTGCAGATATATATGGCCCTATTTTGACTCCATACGCGTCCTTCTCGTTACGTCATCAGCGCGAGCCCCAGACCGAGTGGATCGATTGAAATGGAGGAGCAGAGACATGCGGGTGATGGATCACAGGTATGTGTTATTGATCGCTTTCTTATTATTATTAGACTCCTATATTATTAATAACAGATACTTCAGACCGGCCAGAGGGTGGTATTTAACGGGGTTTTGAAGTAAAATTATTTGAGTAACACATAGGCTATTATGTGTGGAGAGCTTTCACTGAACATCATAATCTTTTATTTGATTGAGGTGGGCCTGTAGAGGCTTTTTGCACCTCTTTTGTTGTCAGTTTGTGTTCCTACCACGTCTCTAAGCCAGCCTTGACTCCTTTACTAGTGGGTGGAATAACCATCCTCTCCACACAGAGTAATCGAAGCCCAGACCAGTTGTGGGAAATTGGACTCCTGCAAAACCCTGTCACTCCTCCAGTCCTATCTGAGGTATTTTAAGAATTTGTGTCTTTTAATGTAATGTTTTCATGCAAGATATTGCCCCAATGTCCATAAACTATTACCAACTTTTAACAGATTGCACAAGATGGCGACTCTGACTGGGACACAGACAGTATCTCTGACCAGCCGTGGACAGGAATTGTAGTTCCTCCAGTCGAATGCCCCTTACTGAAGAACTTAAGGCCCAAATTCAAACTTTTTTTAACCCAACCTCACACTCTCAAAACTATGGAAGAGACCATTATTTAGTTTTAAATGTTGTGCTGCTTCATTCTTAATTGACACTAAATCAATCATTGAAATGACTTGTTACCAAATGATACATTTACAAGCAAATTAACATCCAAGTCAATAAAAAACAAATTTAAGGTGACATTGCATGCTTGTTTTATTTTCTGTATTGGCTATATTTAAAGCAGAAAATGGCTAGTATAACAACTTGTGTTCTCTTAACACATTCATTAAGATATACAATTTTACATTATGTAACACGTTGTGTTCTCTACACATACACAGTAAATTTCAAAACCATAAGAACATTTACCAATGTATAAAAGTTTTTATTTTCCTGAACATGTACAATTCCATACCTTTAGTATAATTTTAAATTCAGTTTAAACCGTTGTCAAATTGAATGGCTTGGATGGGGTTGATATTGTCTGAATTAAATCAATTACATTTTAACATTAATTTGTAGTTTTTTTTTAACAATATTTATACTAAATCAACTCTGTCAGTTCATACATAACACAGCTTTCAATTTCTTGGAGAAAGTCTTGCAGAAAGTTGATTATAGCGGTTTCATAAGTCTCTTGTACTGATCCCTTCTCCGACATTTTCGGAAGAATGTTCTGCATGATGAAGTCTGCATCAGCCTGTGGGAAAAAAAGAAAAACAATCATCCATTTTCAGGTACATATGCACATGCAAAAAAGCTACTTTATTACCATTTTCTACTATTATTTTTTTTGTAAGGAACAAGTGTTTGACAATTATTCTTTAAATTGGCAAATAATAATTTTCCTATCTATAACATTCCTAAAATGAAATACAAGATATAGGCATATTTTTTTTTTCCAGTTACTGATACCTTATCATCATCATCCACCACATCAGGGAAAAAGAACTGGTGGCAAAGTCCTGAATGGTTTTCCAGGATTGTAGACTTCAAGACCTTTTCAGATTTGCTTCAACAAAGGGACCAAACGTAGAGTTGCATGAAGCACAATTGATCTGGAAAAAGAACCAGAAAATTATTGCATAATATAGACAGTGTTGTGGCTAATCCATATATCTGGTAGGCAGCAAAATTAAAACCGTTTGCAAGGTTTCAAATGTAAAGAAGTTAGAAGACTTTTTCTGACCTTATTATGGCCTCTTTGTTCTCAGGTTTAACGGCCCCAATAAAACCACAGTTAATAATTTGATCATACCATGCAGAGAGATCAGTTTCTTCTTCCTCCACCTGAAAAAACATAAATATGTAAACTGCGTAGAAATAAAGGTTTTATGAATTTGAAGCAGGAGGCTGCTGCTGCTGACCCTGAGCTGACTGAATCTGACCAGTGCTTTGGGTCAGAAGACCTATTCAATTCTGTGCAGCTGTACAGACATCAGAATATTCTCTCTGTTAAATATGTCATCACAACATCATATAGGATTATCTGGATCAGGTGTTTTAAACTCAGTTCCTGGAGGGCCACAGCTCTGCACAGTCAAACCCCAATCAAACACATCTGATTCAGCTAATCAAGATCTTCAGGATTACTAGAAACCTCCAAACAGGTGTGGGTTGGAGCTGGTTTGAGCTAAACTGTGCAGAGCTGTGGCCCTCCAGGAATTGAGTTTCACACAACTGATCTAGAATAAGTGCATTAACAATGTATCATAAACATCACAGCTTTTAAACATAGTCTATAGGGATGTGACCTACTGTATATAAATAAACTTGTTCGGAATCAAAAAGAGGTTTATTTCAAATTATGTTTACACATACAAGGCATTTGTTTTGTATTTGTTTTTTGTTTACAGTATATTTTGAGAGACACCTTTGGCATCGTTTATAGTCCATAATACAACTAGGGCGTGGAGAATAATAATAATTATTTATTAATTATAAAACAACATGAAAGGTGTGCATATTGAGAGAAATGTACAGCCGCCGAGGCAACCCGCATTAATTGATCTCTAACTTACTTAACTTGAGCAAACGCGTTGATACACATAGTTACATATAGTTATCGGTCTATCTAGCGAACTTGAAGAAAGCGTTCAATAACACATACCTGTGATCCATCACCCGCATGTCTCTGCTCCTCCATTTCGATCGATCCACTCGGTCTGGGGCTCGCGCTGATGACGTAACGAGAAGGACGCGCCTTCATCCCTTGTACACACCTCAACCTCTTGACCCCTCCCCCACGTCAAATCAGTGACACAAAGCGAGGCGCAAAGAAAAAATGAAGCGCAAAGGAAAGCTTGCACCGCAGAGGCACGGATGACTGAAACGCGGATTTAAAGGAGCAAAGGGAAATGTGTTGCAAAGTCATTGCTGTTGAAGTTTTACTTTGCTAAACTTTATTTTTTCTCTTGTGGTAAACTTTTCTTTTGCAATTATTTTTTTTTTACTTGCAAAAAAGCAATTTTTTTCTCAATACTCTATTTTTATTTGCAAAACATATTTTTTTATTTGCAAAACATATTTTTTGTTTGCAAAACATTGTTTTATTTTGCAGATATATATGGCCCTATTTTGACTCCATATTGAACACCTTGAATACTGGTGTGTGGCAATATCTGCTTTTTTATTATTTTATGTCGCTTTAAGTGGCCATTTATCAAGAGTTTCACTGTGTGCAGGCCAATCATGATCCAATCCATCAGGGCAGCAGCACTTATTACGAGTCTAAAAGTCAGGGTTGATGCATTAATGTGGAAATATTCTCTTACTGAAAATAATATATTGTATGTTTATGAAGAAATATATCATCAGTGTATTGCTTTGTGTGACAGCTGCTCTCTTTCACTTTCATTTTTTCTTTCTTTATGTATGCTTGCTTGTTTCTCCAGGAAAGTAATGGATAGGAATAGACATCATTTGGCTGTTAATTTCAAGATAATGCATTACACATTCACCAAAGATTTTAAGCTTTGTTGGATGAAATCGTTATTATTATTGTGCTATTTCTTTAATTTTCTTGTGGATTCTCATGTCATAAAAATCTCTAGCTGGCTTGGGGCTTCTCTTTGAAAGCATCCTCTGTTTGGTAATGTTTAATGTGATACGTCTGCAACATCTAAATATTCATGCATTTCACTCTTCCTTGAAGAAAAATATAGATATTAATTGTCATTGTAGCATAGATGCATTTTATTTATTTTTTTAGTTTTTTGTTCAATGTTCAGCCACAAGAAGTAAGGTAAATAAATGGCTGCTTTTATATGGCAGGTGCATCTGAATAGTTATTACTCACACAAAAAAAAAAAATAAATTTAAAAAAATCCTACATTTAAGATTTATGTATTTCAATTTCATGTAAAATGTTAATATCATATATTATTTATTTATTTATTTATTTTTACAGAGAATGTCATAAAGTTCACATCATTATAGAATGCCCATGGCAACTGTACGAGTCAAAAAAAGAATGAAAAACAAAAATTTAGCCGTTTATACTGTCTATCTGCATAAATCTAGCATTAATGACAGAAGACTGGAGGAATATACAGTATATGTAAAAGAAAAAAACAGCACTGCATTTTCCCTCTGAAGGAAAAATTAATGATAGAAATGTAGAATCGGGTGGCTAAGTCATAGAAAATGTTCCATATTAACAGAAAGCTCACACATTAACCGCACCAGCTTTATTTTCTTCCTGGTCACGACTTTTGGTGGAGATATGCAAACGAGGAGGAGCTTGTCAATTAAAAGGACTTTTGAATTGCAGAAGCGCAAATAATGCATAACGGCACACGCAACATTTCCATACCCACAATACAGAGGAAATCCATAACACTGAAATAAACAGAACACATGCGGGAGAGCGAGAGAGAGGTGGAGGAGTGTGGAAGTGTGGAGAGGAAAAGTAATGAGGGATGATTCAGTGAGAAAGCAAAATGCGGATTAGTGGAGATTTTTAATGAAGGGTTTATGCAGGCCCCGTTAAAGCTTATTAACAAGCATGGAAACACACACACACTTACACATACACACATAGATACAGACTGGTGCTGTTTTTATATCCACACACACAAGGAAAAGACAGTTAGGTCCAGTTACAAATTAGTTACAGGGCAGTCAGCAAGAGTTAATTGCCTTGTGCATTCAAAAAGTCTCAGTAACTGTATTACAGTACAGAACAGACAAACTGTTTGTATGCATGTGTTACAACCTTTTTAATAATCTTTGTGTACCATACAGTGTAAACTATATGATAAATCAGTAGAGGATTCAAAAATAAGTTTGCATATCTTTGACTGCATGTGGCTTTTTGTTTTCGCTCAGAAGGCTGGTCGAGATACATTGTCTCACTATGATAAATTCACAGCTGTTGATGACAAATTACGGCTATGAATATGTGTGCGTACAACACTGTTCAAGCACACTGTCCTTGCTTTGTCCTTCTCTGTTTTCCGATACTTGGGGGAAAACAACAATTTTATGCATTTTCCTCTTCAGGGAGACAGATAAAGAGAGAAAACGCCCTCATCCACAAATCATTTTGGTTGTTTTTAGTTATGGTATGTGTGAGCTCCATTTTTGCTTAGGTCTGAACCCTGTGTTTGAAGTCTGTGTTTGCTGACAATGGTCTTGATTTACGAAAATCACCAAAAATGGGTACTAATTTACTTGTGCAATCTAAGAAATTGTGTCTACATTTTGTGGGCGTATTTCAAGTGATTTTCCAAGAAACATTATGCAAATAGCCACAAGTACAAATAGGTTGGACACACCCATTTAAAAGATACTTTTGCATGTGGTAATTGCATATGCATGGCCCTGCATGATCCTCTCTGTCTCTCTGCACCTGGTTCCCCTGGACACGTGCCCAAATTCCCATGTGGATAATCCAGTCCTCGATATATCTATTTGCCTATATGTAAAAAAAATAAAAATAATAATAATAATAATAATAATAATAATAATAATATATGTGTGTGTGTGTGTGTGTGTGTGTGTGTAAGTATATGATTTCATCTTACTTTTGTCAGCCAATTATGAGCCCATTATGAGAAGTTACTCATTATGGTCAACTCTAAGAACTGACAGAGCATAAAGTTTTGCTCATATCAAAAAGACAATCTCTAAAAAAAAAAAAAAAAAAAAAAAAAAAACCCGGCAGTGTTGCTATTGTTAACTAAAACTATAAAACAAATAATAACAATAATAATTTCTTAAGACAAATAAAGTTGAAATAAGACAAATACAAATATAGTGAGAAAAATGGTGTGAAAGATCTCTCAGTTAGAAACTGCTAGTACATGTGACAATTAATTACAAAGAAATAGCAAGCAACACATTGAAGTAAACGTATAATTTTAAAGTGGTAACACTGAAAACTGAAACAATGATTAGGAATGTTGCCTTGGCAACTTACTACATAAAAAATGAAATAAGCCTAAGTAGAAGTACAGAAATTACTCAAATTAAAATAATAATGTATACTTCTCATGTTTTCTGTGAGCGTTATCAAGCATCAAGCCTTTTAGACACATAAAGCTAGTACATCAATTAAAATGAAAATAAAGCTGTATGATCATTGAAGCTGGAAGTTCATTTCTTTACCTGTTACACGCGCTGTGATATTTTGATGCTGCTTGGAATTTGGTCTGATACTGCACAAATATTTACCATGTAAATATGTTAATCCGAATCCCAATTAAACTACTATTAGACTACATGTCTAAAACCTTGCTTGATACTTGTGAATCTGGAGTACATCACTGTGCAAGCAACACCAAGGTCATGGTTTTGAATGCCAGGGAACATGCACAAACACACACACAAATGCTGTGAATGCACAATGGACATAAATATCTGCCAAATTTATAAGACATAATGCATAATATACTAGAAATTTAAATATGACTGCTGTCCTATGTCTGAATAATGAGAATAAAAATAGTTCCAAAAGAAGCCAAAACAACAACCTGTCTGTGGCACAAAGCACTGAAGGACTGAAGGCTGGTCTGGGATACTGTAGCTTACAGTCAATATGGGTGAAAGGTTTTTTTGAACTATTAAAAATGCAACGCAATGCAATGAAAATAAATAAATACATTCATACATACCATTATGTATTTGAAATATTGAAATATAATTACCATTTGCATAAGAATATTCCAATAACTGAAGCATGCAGACATCATTTTCTTAGCTAGAATGTATACTGGCAACAGAAAATAATGTGCATGTAAACATGGTAATTTCCCCCCTTATATTTAGAGTATAATTTCAATAATATGCTTTAGACAATGTGTTTGTTGTCATTACACTCTTCGCCCTGGCATCTGGTGTGTAGGAGGTGTTAAGACTTTAAAAAGACCTTGAAAAGCAGAGTACCATCACTAAAGTTTGGAGTCAGTGTTGTGATGTTGGCAGGTGAAAACATCAGCTACTGCGACTTGGATGGAAAGATGTGTTCATTAGGTCATATGGTATGATGAAATACCCCTAACAAAAATATCTTATCCAGGTTCCATATTGCCTGCAGAAAGGGCTGTATGTGAATAAGTGAACAAGTCAAGCTATGTGTTTAGATGAAGAAGAACTGGAGAGGATGATTGATGTGGGTTTCCCAAAGGGACATCCGAGCCAGACATAATAAACACGGACAGGCTGCCCACGTGATATTGTAAGTGTATGCTGGAAAGACAGGCTGTCGGGATGCTGATGGGCAGGTGGGTGTCAGTGTTCGGTTTTGAAGCATTTAATGAGCTGCGCTGCATGAGCTCAATAGATTAATGACGCGACGTTCATGAAGCCGAACTGGGGGAACGGCGCATTGCAGAAGAGGTGAAACAGCTGTCCGATTGAATTTGACATATGAGTTTGCTCTGCAGCATTTAATGAAGGACGGGAAGCCAATCTAGCATTTGAGCAACTGCATTATAATCATTCATTATCTTTACGATTATGGCCAATTTTCACATCCAGGAACCATTCAACAGAGTAGCTGCTATAATGGTGTTATTCAAGAGTGTTGAACAGGAAATGACCAAGGAGAACTCCTACAGCTTCTCTGTACTCCCAGCACCAAAGGAGCAGCAGTGGTAGAGATGCGAACAAGCAAGTGTTAAAAGCAGTCTAAGTGAGAGCGAAGCACAGTCGGAGGTCTAAAACAGCAACCACGTCACCAGCTTTGGCATTTGCAGTTAATGGTTGCGCTGTCCCTCTATACTCATGTTCCAACAAGATTGGATGTGGACTAGGGGTGTGCAATATGTATTGCCTATGATAATATTTGTAATTGTTGATTTAATGATGTGGAGAATGACATTATCAGGTATGTCACTCAACAAAAACACAGAGCAACCTAGTAAAATACAGTGAGAATTCCTAAAAAAAAAAAAATCAATATGTCTGCAAAAATGCCCCATATGAGTCTTTGTCTGCTATTTCTACATGAGATAGCAATATCACACGAATTAGGTTTTTTCCCAAAGTATTAGCACAACTGCAATAAGTAGTTCGATAAAAAAGACGTTAATATTGTGAGTTACAATATTGTCTGTTTTTGCCAATGAAAATAGTTCAAACAAATCCCCAAAAGTACTTTTGTGCTTCTCCCAGAGACACAGTATGTTTCGTTTCTGCAGGAATCAGTGTTTTTGAAGCAATCATGATTCAGTCATCCATTAATAAAACTTTATTCCTTAATGAAACAGCCCTTGAAGAAATCGGTTGAATGAAAATCATTCAGACAGTGATCTACTGGTGTGTTTTTTTTTTTCTTTATATTTTGAAGTATTATTTAATTTTTTTAAGCAAAAATCTTTTAATCAAAATCTTTTTAAAAACATTAATTTCATATCATTATTTATGCAGTTTTAATTGTCAATACATCAATATGTGTTATTTATGCAGTGCGAAATTGTAATGATTGGTAACAGCCTAAGGTGTCTTTATATGCTAACTGAATTTAAATTGATGTAAATATTTTATTTAAAATATGATGCACGTATCTTATAAGTTTAAAAAACAAAATGTCCCTGGAAATCAAGATGGAAATTTAAGATTAATCAAATCGTTAAAAATCTTAATCAAAAAGTTAATTGCTGTCACTGAACTCCATATAGAATATGAAGAAAATGAAAAGCTTTGGGGGTCAGCTGTCCATGACAGGCCTGAATCAGTAAAGGCCCCAGTACAAAAACATTCCCAGCAAAAAAGTACCCTAAAAGTATGATGTGAGTAATTTGATACATTTCAAGTCTTGACTCCATAGAACTTTGTGAAAAAATAGATTAGAGTTTATGGTTGGTTCACTCAAATATGAAAATTCTGTTTGCTATTCACCCTCTTGTTTTGGAGAATAATCATAGATGGCTTTTGAACATAGGCTTTCAAGTGCCAAAAATAAATGCCATAAAATTAGTCCATACAACTTGTACACAACATTCAAGCCTTCTGAAGCTTAATGATATCTTTGTTTGAGCCACAGACTGGAAGTGAATAGCATCAAACTGCCTTGATTCTCATAATCAAATATCAAGACATCAAAGCTGTGCCATAGGCATTTTATATTATAGAACAGCCACATCAGAGATTATGATTATCAGTAAATAATGGTTTGTTCATCACACAAAGCAGTTGTATCACTTTATAGACTTGGAATCTAGCCTATGAATCGTGAAGACTACATTTATAATGATTTTTGGAACTGAACTGCCAGTTTTATGGCACAAATATCACAGCACATGGGTTTGGAATGACATGAGGGCAAGTAAATAATGACCAAATGTTAATTTTTGTCAAACTTTTCTTTATAATAATAGATGAAAAAAATGAAAATAATAAATTACAATTCTGTGATCATTTACTCATCCTCATTCTGTGTTATTTGTTCAATAAAATAGCAATTCTTATCCATGAAATGAAATTCATTGGTGTCCCATGTTGTTTTCTGATACTTTTAGCAACTAGCTTTCTTTTCATCGGAACAAGTTTTTTATTTCTTTTTGGAACTGATTGATAGTAGGCCTTCATTGACTCAAGCTTATGCGCCTCACTTTTGAGTGAAAAGCATTGTGGATAATTTTGGCAACTCAAAAACTGAGCTCAGATCAATAAGGCCTACAATTAGTTTACAAATTAATCAATACAAAACCTACGCTAATAAAATGATGAAGATGAATGATGAATACAAAATGATGAAGAGATTGAATTCAATACTTAAGCTATGTTTGGTTGGCCAGTGATTTATTTTTATCAGGGAACATCACAAAGTGGAGACGCAATATTATACAATTTTTTAGCAAAGCAAGCAAGTTTTTGTGCATTGTGATAACATTAACTATTGACCTCTCTGGGTCAAAATGACTTAAACGCAACATGAGGGTAAATGCTCCAACCAATTACAAGATGAGCAATTACAAAAAAAAAATCTCCAGGATGCTTAAAAAAAAACCTACCTGCAAAGTTACATTCCTGTTAAAAGCTTTAGGCACTTGTGTAAAAATTATTTAAAATGAGGATGCTGTCAAAAATAATGTCATAAATAGATTTACTTTGGGGTGACCATACCAGCCTCTGCCCTCAGTGCACTTGCACTTAGTTTTTCAGGTCGCTTTGCAGGTAGGTCCCTTGAAGCATCTCGGAGACGTTGCCACAACTCTTCTGGATTTATTCGGTCTCAGTTTGTTCTGTTTTTTCTTGTCATTCCAGACAGACTGGATTATGTTGAGATCACATCTCGGTGTGCAGAACTGGCTGCTGTCAGACTCCTTGTGCAAACCAAAATTTCACTGGATTATTACAATTAATGGCAAAAAGATTTTTTTTGGAAATATAAACTGATATTTCCTACTTTCACACTACAGAGAAAGATAGAAATGACTTACTTAAAACCTTTTTTTTTTTTTTTTTTTTTTTTTTAACTGGTGAAAATAACAGTGTTCTAATAATTTTGGCCACAACTGTACATACATACATACAGAATGACACGGCTTTCATTTTTGGGTGAGCAACTCCTTTAAATGTCCTCTAGCTTCATGAGAGAGTTCTCATTATTGTGTCCACCAGCCTTTAAAATAACATTGTGAGCATTATCTCATCTAGCAGTATTAGCAGAACGGAGACAAGCAAGTTGGAAAATTAGCCCAGCGTGTGCGTGAATGTTTTAAATGAAAGAAGGGTAATGACTTCACGAAATTCAGATGGTAAGGTTCAGTATTTTGAAAGATGGGTTTATTTAAAACCGTCCACATGCTGAGGAGAAAGAAATTACAGGACAAGATGAGGGTGCTGTGATAAATGTCCAGTCGTAATTACTTGGACCAGCACAAGCCTTTCAGGGTCACGGTCTTACTAAATCTGCTCCTCCAAATTCTCTTGACCTGGGATTGTTATAATAAGATAAGAAAGAAAATGCACAAGAAGTGCAAGAGGAAGTAGATGAAAATAAAGAAGGAGGGTCGGCCATGAATAATGCCAGCCTTTTCTTCTCAGAGATTTTTCATTTTATGATTTTGTGTTTAAATTCCCATTTGCAAGGTGATTGGACAAAGGTAACACATTCTAGAACATCATTATGTGCATTTCCACCCTGCAGGAGGTATTCCAAGATCAAATTATAGCATTATCATCTGAGAGAGCAATGTGTTGGTAATTAGAGAGAAACTCCCCCATCCAAATTCATGCACGATGATAATTACTTGCACAAGCTGATGACAGCAGTCTTCTCTTAATTAAGCCTTGCTAGAATTCATGTCCTAACTGACTATTTTAAGAGACCAACACCACAGCCATGAAATGAAACTTTAATACATCTGACATTTGTGAAATTTACATTTGCTCAAGCATGCCCACACACTCTTACCTGCTGTGAGGAGTTTAGCCTTTCTCTTTATGAGAAGAAAAACAAGTTAAAATACAATCTTAGATTCTGAAAATATATCCTTGTTTCTTTCTTTTGAACACCAACACAGCAAACACAAAGACTCTGTGGGGCCCCTGCAAAAACAGCGAAAGGGGACCGCTCCCACAAGGTCTGTCCTTTAGGTATATTAACTAAAAATTTTAAACTGTTAATTGAAATAATGCTGAAATAATTAATAATAATAATTGCTAAAACTAAAATGAAAAATAGTAGAAATATATTTAAAAATAATAATAATAAATGACAAAAGCACTAAACTTTCTAAATTTAATTGAAAGCTGTATAAAGCTATATATATATATATATATAGTTTTAAAATGTTAATATTTTTGTGTGTGTGTGTGTGTGTGTGTTTTACAATTACAGTTATAGCTAAATACAAATATATTTTTTGTTTTATATCAGTTGATGTTCATCTTATTTCAAATATATTTCTATTTTTATTTTTCGTTTTAGTTAATGATAATCATTGCCATGATAAATATTACTACAATAATACATGGTTTGTTTTCAACTAAAAATGGAAAATGTATACGCTTTGGCCATTTATTTACACAGCAACAGCATTTTGGGGGCTGGAAACAAACTTTTTCAAAATGGCCTTTAAAGTGCAAGCTGTAAACTATGGTAAATTGTGACTTTATCCATTTTTGTGAAACATTACATAAAAGCAACATTCCTACTCTTCTTACCAGATCCAAATGTAACCAGAATTTGCTTGTCTAGGCTAATTCGTTTCCACTTACACCAGTTACTCATCACTGACGTAATATTTGGTTGTTTTGCCAGTATAGAAAGAATCTAAAATGAAGCTCTGTTCAAAAACATTTGTGCTACATCACAACAAAGCTGTTGACCTAGCTAAAGCTACCCCTAGATACTTCTAGCGAATAGCGAAATCTAAGAGGAATTGAATTGGTTGGCTTTCTAGACATATCAACATTGTTATTTGTCACCAGTGTAATATCTGCCTGGGTTTCCAGTATTAAACAGTGCCACATAAAAGCACTTAAATTAATTCTTCTGTAAACAGTGTGTATTATTAGAGCTGTAAAGTTCATTTTGCGGTGGGACTGCTGTTCTAGGTGGATGAACTTCTAGTTATTCGCAAGCCCCAGATACTCCTAGACAGCCAAATCTAGCTAGAATTTCATTTCAGCTCATAATACAATGAGCGGTGCACCGTGGGGGTTACTGGATGTGTCTTGTATGCCAATGCACGCAAACACACACACACGACCCCTAGATGTTGTTAACTGATGATATAGTTTGTGACAGGCTAAAACGCCTGCACTTCGAGCAAACCAGCACCCTGGTGAAAACAAAAATCAGCATTTTGTAAACAGACTTCAGTGATGTTGGTTACATTTTCCAATCTGTTGAAGCTACCATTCAAAATTGCACCAACTGAGAGGATGCACAACCTCAGACAGCTTCAAATAATAAACTCGCTATGTTGTGGCTTTTGCTGCAGCAGGGATCAGTGCCAGTTATCAACCTTATGTTCTCTAACCATCAAAGCGTTCTTTTGTGGTTGCATATGACAGCTTTTGGGCTGTTTTAACAAGTCTAGGTTGCAGGTTTAACCTTTTGCAATCACCAGCAGCAAGTTTACCAGCCCTACTATACAAAAAAGCATATATAAAACAAACTCCAATTTAGAAACACTGTGCATTTATTTTGGTATTCAGCGTGTAGCTAAGCGATACTGACAGTACACAGAGATGCATTATGAATCATGGATTGAGATAAATCTCTCTTCAGATGTAACATTTATAGCTCAAGCTCTTCACAAAACAACATATTAAAGTTAATTAACCTCAGATGATTACGGCAGAATGAGAGTCACGAGGCAGACCAGACTCATGAAAATCAATAATTTATCCGTTTTGGATGGAGCTAGGCCTCAGTTCCAGGGTATATTTATATTGCTGCATTTTCGAAGATTATGTTAAAATGGAGCCGTGTTTGCTAAAAATCAATAGCTATTAAATGCCCGCAATCTGCCTCCATCAAAAGAGAAAGCTTACATTTATCAAGCCAAATTTAGCATCTGTACTGCATTAGGTACAATACTGAAGTACTATAATAGCCTACAAAGTGCTTTGTGGATTAAAAAAGGAGTGGTTATAGTTCAGATTTCTTCAAAAAAAAAAAAAAAACTATTTTGAACACCTTTTGTTTCAGTAAGAGCAAATCTGGGTACAATACAATTTAAATTCGGCATTATGTTGCTTACCACACACTGCAGAGAGAAAAAAAAAGATAAATAAAATATCTGTAGAAAATTGATAATGTCCTGACAGAAAATTACCAGTATGTTATTTTTATTTTTTTAAGCTTATATTAGGTCAGTCTGGCAAACGACGGCTTGTGGAATGTGCCACTTTATGATTTAACCCTTGTGCATCCTTGAGGACATTTTTGGCTTTTTCAGTTTTGTTTTTTTGATAACTTTGCCTGTGTTAGTGTTAACTGCATACAATTTGCCACAGGTGTGTATTTTTATTGGAATTTTAATATTTCACCTTCATTTCCTTTAAAAAATCTATTTTCTACTAGGTACACAAAATACTTCCCCTCGGGACCTTTTGGACAAAAATGTCCCCATTGAAACCCATTAAAACTGCAATTTTTAATCCCGGTGACATTCAACTATAAAATGATGCAATCTTTGTCAACAGGCTTTCATTCTGTTGGCAAGGCTTCAAAATTTACGTTTTTACTATATTTTACCAGATGGTGCCATTTTTTCAGTTTTGGCATATAAAGCAAATTATCGCTTTATTGTTGTTTTCTGCTGTTTTCGGATTATGCATATTATAGAGCCAATTAGATATATTATGAAGCTATAATTGTGTGGGCGTGTTGGTTATGGATGTCAGAGTGTTGTTTGTGTGTACTGAAAATCTGTGAAAATTGTGTGTGTGTGAACAGTTTGAATGAAAAAAATATATATTGTACTGGAAATCACAAATCCCACCCCATGTAAATTAGTCATACAGTTACAGACCCTGTCATGTGGAAACTGAATGCAAGGTGAAGGTGAAAAAGTTACTGAGCTTTGAAGATTTTTTTCAGTCAAACACATTTCTTATTACTTGTTTGCACTTTTTCATTTGTTATTGTTTTTGTTCAAAGAAAAAATGTGAGCTTGATTTTGATGTAGTAGTTCAGAAGCCCCTCAAAACCTTGTTTTTGTTTTCACCTCGAGAAAATGGCGATTGTTTTGTCTGGTAGATTTTAGTTGAGATGGGTGCTTTCACAGCCAAACCTATAAATATCAGTGGCTTGAGTGCCTTGTCATTTCATAGTTTGCAAGATGAAGAGAGGTTTCACAGCAAGGGAAGCTCTGGATCTAGTTGTGGCCACCAACAGTGAGCACCCAGCTACATGTGTAAGTGAGGATGAATAATTGACTTCAGAGGATGAAGTCAAGTTTGCATTAGAGTCTGACTCTGATATCTCTTGTTCCTCTGATGACAACACTTAGAGTGAGGACACAGAAGAGACTGCAGATCTTCAGTGGAATTCAAAAAATGGGCAGATTCTCTGGTCTTCCACTCACACTTAGACGCTGCGCTACAATCCTGCCAAGGGTATGACCCCGGGTCCCACACACTATGCAACTGCCCGCATCACAACTTTGCAGTCCTGCTTCGACCTCTTCATCACCGAAGAAATCATTCAACTTCTTCTGGAGAACACTAATTTACATGTGATGTGTTTTGTGATGGATTGGATTGATTTCGATTCCACTGACATTCAGGCATACATCGGGCTGCTGATTCTGGCCGGCGTGTACAAGTTCTGAAATGAATCAACAAGAAGCCTGTGGGATGTGGAAAACGGACGTTCCATTTTGCGAGCCACCATGTCCCACCGTAAATTCAAGCTCCTGAGCTCCACCCTGAGGTTCGATTTCAAAGGCCGATGCAGATTTCGCCAGTACATGCTCAGCAAGCCTGCCAAGTATGGCATAAAAATTTGGGTCACCTGTGGTGTCACCACATCCTATGCATGGAAGTTGCAAATTTACACGGGGAAGTCTCCTTGAAGTCCTGCGGAGGTGAACCAAGGAAAAAGGGTCAATCTGGAAATGACGGAGGGGCTCCAGGGGAACACTGTGACCTGTGACGATTTTTTCACCTCCTATGGACTGGCGGAGGAGTTTCTAAAGAGGAAGATCGCCCTAGTTGGCACAATTCGCAGGAACAAGCCAGAGCTTCCCCCAAAGCTGCTGCAAATAAAGCATAGAGCACTTCTGTCCTCCCTCTTTGCTTTTACTAAGACGCACACAGCTGTGTCTTACATACCTACGTTTTTGTCCTTTTGGACCTGAGTGGTAGTTTTTATTTTAAATCTGATACTGCATAAAAATATGAAAGCATAAAAATGAATGTCGTAGTTAACCATTTACATATCCAAGGATGTAATATTTAAAGAAAAAAAAAAAACTGCTTAGCATTTAGTATATGGAAATGTTTTATTATTATTATATTTTTTATAAAAATCAACAGTGGCATTATGTAAAGAAACCGACGTTTAAGGTGTTAAATTTCTGAAAATTAATGAACGTTTGGTTATTATGATTAGAACTGATGCTGGAAAAAAATCTAAGTCAGTGAAAATGGAAAAAAATATTAATCTATAATATTTTTATGACACTTTTTTGAAAAGGACATTTTTGTCCTTTATGGGCCTGAGTGGTAGTTTTATTTTTAAGCTGACACTGCAAAAATAATATAAATGCATCCAAATTAATATTGTTGTTAATAATTAACACATCAAAGACTGTAATAGTCAAAGAAAAAAAATCTGCTTAGAATTCACTATATGGAAAATAATAATAATAATTATTATTTTTATTTAAAACAAAGTGGCATTATGTAGAGAAACCAGCATTTAAAGGGTTAAAATTCTGAAAATTAATGAATGTTTGGTAATTATGAATAGAACTGGCACTAGTAAAAAATCTAAGTCAGTGAAAGTGGAGACAAATATTAATCTATAATATTTTTATGACACTTTTTTGACACGGACATTTTTGTCCTTTATGGACCTGAGAGGTACTTTTATTTTTTATCTGATATTGCATAAAAAATATGAATGCATAAAAATTTATGTTGTTGTTAATCATTGACATATCCAAGGCTGTAATAATCAAAGAAAAAATAATCTGCTTAGAATTTAGTCAATTGAAAATAATTAAAATTTTTATTTTTTTCATAAAAAAACAACAGTGGCATTGTGTAAATAAACCAGCATTTAAAGGGTTAAAATCCTGAAAATTAATGAATGTTTGGCTATTATGATTAGAGCTTATTCTGGTAAAAAAAATGGCGTCAGTGAAAGTGGAAAAAAATATTAATCTATAATATTTTTATGACACTTTTTGGACATGGACATTTTTGTCCCCTATGAACCTATGTGTAACTTTTTTTAATTGATGCACAAGGGTTAAGTAGTGTTGCTGAACCCACGTTCTGCAGAAAAAAAATCAAGACCTCCTTATACATCATTAGCCCCACCCACCGATTCACGCACATAGTATGTTAATGACAAGAGCAGCAAACACAGGTCAATGCAGAAACCAAACTTTATTTTTAATGAAGTTCCAGACCGTGTCAATAAGACCTTGGTCCTTTGCTTACTTCATTTAACCATGGGTTCATTTGAAACTAAAAGAGAATGTGCCGACTATATTGGATCTGACAGGGACAACACAACAATGTCACATCACACAAATGTGAGTAACTGTTTTTATAACATGGTCACTTTTGCTTTGTTACAGATCGTTTGGCTCTCAAACATACACAATTATTAGCCAATCAAAGCAGTGGGCATTTAGGTCCGAGTTTACATTCTGCATGCCAATTCAAACACAGTATTCTGATGGGGGACAGAATAGCCTATAACTTATCAATTCTGATGTTTTTTGATGTAAAATCTTGGTAACATTATAAGTGGACCTCAGAGTGCACATAAAAATAAAAATTAAAAAAACAGGCAAAAAAGGCAGTTCATGACCCCATTTAATGATTACGATTTCTGATATGCAACTGAAACAGCTCAGGTATTTGTGTTTTGTATAATATTGAAATTGTTTAATTTGAGTTTGCATGTTCCTGTATATGACTTTGAAGACCACAATATACTCAGGACAAAGTCCTTTTTTATTCTTTGGTGGGGTAAAAAGAAGTATGAAATACTGTTTCAGCAATATACTGTAGGCAAACATCCTGTCACCAACAAACACTGCTGAGAACTTCAGTTTCTTCTATAAAGCAGTACATTCATGTTTTTACTCGCGGTCACCTGACCTTGAGAGACTGAACAGTAGAAATAAAACAGAGAAGACTTCCATGTCCACAGAGCACACCTACAAATATGCATTACATTATTTACCATAGACTACAGTATATAGGCCGTGATAGCCACAATTTATCTCAGACCTTGAAAATGAGTCTATTCCGAGACAAAGTAGCCTATGTACTTTAAAGTGAGCATATACAGAGAGAGTTTGTCCAAGTGCTTGTAAGACTGGCTGTGAGTTGTATTATTTTTTTTATGTCTTGTAGTTGTGTTGCGTTTTGTGTGGACTGACAAATTGTATGTCACCAGCCATGGGGCAACTGTGTGTGCGATGATGAGTCATTGTAGGTGACTGTGAGTACTTTGTGATTATTCTGAGTGATTGCGTGTGATTTTGATAGAGCCCAGAACATTCCTTTAATGTCATTTCATTTGAAGATAAATTGGACTGGACAGATTTATTTGTTTGTTTGTCTATCCCACTCCTCCAACCCTTCCTAAAATTGTAATTAATTGTTGTAAGGCATTAGAAATCTAAAGAAAATCTTTAAAAGCACATCTCAATAAAACGGTCCCTGAGGCGTTCTGCAGCACATACAGATTGACAGCAGTCTGATCTCAAAAAGTAGCATAAACAAACCGCAGCGAGAAGAGGGGAATAAGAAACCAAGAACATCAAAGTATGAATGACAACATACTGTGGTTTCAACTGCCTCAGACAGTGACATCAAACCACTTTTGCGTACATGACGGTTTCAATCACTTTGAAACACAAAATGGCATGTTTCCTGTTCTTTTAATGTACAGGATGGTGCCATATGATCAACGATGCAAAAAAGCATCAAAAGCTATAACTACTAAATAGAACAGTTATCTCCATAATGAGAACTTTCTATCTTGGGTTTTCTCACTTTACAGTACTTGTCTCTGTGTGTGTGTGTGTGTGTGTGTGTGTGTGTGTGTACTGATGTTCTTAAAAAAAAAAAAAAAAACACCTCCAGCCTGGCACATTGCTGCGTTCATTTTGAATGTGTTAATTCACACTCATTTTCACTTGCTGACTCCAGTACATGGCAAATGGGTGGAAGGAGTGCTTGGTCTATGAAAACCTTTGTGATGGATGGCATGGGAGGTAAGGTGAGGTGATGAGATGAGATGAGAAGGTAGGTGGAGAGGAGAGGGAAGGGAAAAGTGAGGAAATGCTCCTTTGCTCTACTGATCCTCCCAGGAGAGGTGAACGTGTCAGTATTGACAGAAATGCCTCTCATCTCTCTGCTGACTAGAGAGCACAAAGCAATTAAAGCTGTCAGTCATTATTTAGGGCACTATACTTAAATAATCGGCCAATAATTGCAGGACCTCCTAAGAGGCATGTCATTTAAGGTTTTCCATCCATGGTTCATTTCAGGATCTGTATTAAACTTGTAATTTTGAAGCACATGCCTAATAAATTACCACCACAAAGTAAATTAAAGTAATGAGTTTAATGTAAATGCTCTCGGTCTGTATGATCTCTGTGGCTGCTAGTACACTACACCTATTATTTTTTTGAAAAGGCCTCTTTCCCCTTCATTTAAAGCTGTCAATTATTTATAAGCCAGCAATTCTCTCAAATGATACCTGTAGCCATTGACTTCCATACACTTGCATCAGCAGAACCTGCTGTTGGACGAACATGCGGGTCTATGCATCTTTCCCTCTGATTAGTCGACAGCCCAATGGTGCTCAGCCGCCATGAGAGTTCGAGTTCCCGGAAAAATGGTCAATTGCATTTCTAAAGCTGAACCACAATCTAATGTCACTGGGATTCAACAACAGAGTCTCTGCAATGGGACACAGCTTGTTAGACCACCGCAATCTTCAAGTGCCCTGTTCTCCACTTCTATTATTATGCTCAAGAACTAGTCTCAGTAACATTTGCATGAAGTCTTTCTTGTAAATGTCAAAGATGGAATAAATTGGGTCCACTATGCTTTTGGTTCGATGAATAATGGTCTTCTATTACTTCTCCCTGTGTCAGATAGAAGCATGCATTGTATTTAAAGAGCTTTCACTTAACTAGCAGTCTGGATTAAGAAAGTGAAGGGTGACATATTATAATATCTGCATTATTATAACGGCTTTTTAGATATTATCCAAACAAGTAAACTAACTCTATATGAAAAATGTTTATGAAAAAAAAAACGTAAATTATAATTACTATATTACAGGTATTGTTCATACACTACCATTCAAAGAGTTTGTGATCAGATTTATTTTTAAAGAAATGCATTAAATTGATTACAAAAGGACTGGATATTATAGGTTTTTTTTGTTGTTTTTTTTTTTTACAAAAATAAATTAAAATTAATTATTTTTAGCTTCAAAGAATACATATAAAAATCTATTTTAGCCATCACAGGAATAAGTAACTTTTTAAAATAGAGAACTTATTTCACAATATTAAATTGTTTATTTTATTTTTGATCAAATAATTGCAGCCTGTGAGACTTGAGATGTTATGATATTAAAGTTTCTTAGCTGATATTGATGGTTGTCTCTTTCAGGTTTTCCAGAGGAACAGTACTGGAGCAGTGGAGCGTTGGACCAACTCAGAGATAGGTTGCTATTCCTGTTTCCTTACCTTTAGGTTACCGGTATAAACTGTAGGTAAAGAAACAGGAATAGCACCCATATAGACCGTAGACTGGCCAATGAGGGAGTGAGAGGAGTGCAGGGATATAGGGAGCTTAATAAGAGGCGACAGGTGCAGGTTATTAGAATTCTGGTAATTGGGATCTGGTGTGCGTTGAGGCTGATGACAGCAATGACAGTTTCTCTGACACAAACATGGTGAAATCATATATATATATATATATATATATATATATATATATATATATATATATATATATATATATATATATATATATATATATATATATCAGAGGTGTCAAGTAACGAAGTACAAATACTTCGTTACTGTACTTAAGTAGAAATTTGGGGTATCTATACTTTACTTGAGTAATTATTTTTCAGACGACTTTTTACTTCTACTCCTTACATTTTCACGCAAGTATCTGTACTTTCTACTCCTTACATTTTAAAAAATAGCTTCGTTACTGCTATTTCATTCCGGATTGTTATCGTTCAGAGAGAGAGAAAGAAAAAAAACCTATCCAGATAAATCGCGCCATCAGGATGGAGTGAATTTGATTGTGGTTGGATGAGATACACATATACCATTCCGACACCCTATTGGTCCATACGCGATCCATCACATCTGCACATGACACAAATCACATCACACTGCATAGACAGTTTTGGGTTCGTTTATCAAAAAATATATTTCTTAAAAGTAGGTTGGAACCAGTAGTATCCGATCGCCTCAGAGTCAGTCCGCTTAAATTTCTAATGAAACCGGCGTCAGTCCGGCCTCCTCCCGTCTTTCAGCGCGCTCTTCAATCCGCGGACCGCGGTGGAGCAGCGCGAGCTCAAACAGAGACAGAGGACACAAGGTGTGTGTTTACCGATAGATTGTTAGAATATCTGTATCTGTGAAGTTCTTTGTCATAAATACAGTTTACAAAAGGTTCACTTAAAAGAATGGTGTTCGGCCAGTTATTTATATATTTTGCTGTAGAGTGTCAGTATAAAATATCAGTTTACATTTCCAAACATTCATTTTGCCATTGTCAAACTGCTTGATTACTGCACTAGATTATTATTAAAATTAATGGCAAACTACTGTCCTACTGACACATTGCAGCAAAAGATATAAATAACTGGCTTAAAACCCTTTTTTGGGGTGAAAACACTATTCTTTCTTTTCCATAAGACTTTTGCACAGTACTGTATTTTAAAAACGAGATTGTTGCTACTTTATAAAGAATGAGCATACAGTCATTCACAGAACTGATTTAAGACAGTGACAGACAGCACTCATCTTAACTAAATATCAGAGTGAGTGACAGAGATACAGCAGAAACATTATGTGTGGTTTTGTATTAAATAATGACCCAGATTGTGAAATACATTTATTAGCCTTAGATTAAGGGAAGCACAACTTGGGAAATGAGAGCATCCAAGGTGAAAGCTATGGATTTATTTTAAATATTTGTAATGTTCTTTAATGTTATCCATATTTTTTTTTGTAGTTCTTTTTTTTTTAAGTATCGGTTCAGGCACGTTGAGGCGCCAGTACCATTTTAAAAGTATCGAAAAGGCACCGGACCCTACTTAAAAGTTATTATTTATTTCTCACTACTGGCTCATTTGCCAAATGGGTGCTTTCTCTTCGTCCTCCACAAATTAAGCTACTGTAGGTAGTTGGGTAGTGAGATGTTTTAATAAATTATCGTTTGCGATTGATGACACAAATGACAATGTTGTGATATCTAGGCTATAGAGCATCACAGTCCCACCCACAGCTGGTGCCGTAACTAAAAATTCAATGCAATTTCTGCATTGACATTTGGGGTATAAGCCGTTAAAATGTAACCATACATGGTAGACTTAAAACCAGCTACGGCTGTACTAAGCGACAGTATATGCTCATATAAACGTAAAAAGATCATGGGGCACTAACCTTGTTTTGATCTAAATGCCTTTTATTCGCAATGTCTTGGCTAAGTACTTCATTACCCACAATCCTGAACAATCCCACAATCCCACAGTGATGCATCTGATTGGTGGAGCTCGTATAACCGTCTGGTTAAACCCCTCTAAGGTCCGTGAAGACTGAAGATAATTAATAAAAAAATAAAATAAAATATGTTATGTGTAATGTGTTGCGTTTTTGCACGGTAGACTTATCAGTGCAATCATGATCTCCTTGGCTGCCATTGACAGTTTGGCAGGGAGGTTGGTAACTTTAGTTAGCATTATCGTCCACTTTAGCTAGGCTACTGTAGCCTCCATATGAAATGAGTCATATCAAGCATTTTATAATGCCACTGTCAAAACAATATTTAGCCTAGACATACCTTTTTGTGCATTTACTGAACATTTGTGTAATGGCAACGACATGTGTTGACAACTGAGCGGTACACAGTCTTGTACCTTTGACTTTTTTTGGATTTTGTCTTAATTTTTTCACTTGAAATGATATGTTATATGCTTATGAGTTCAGCCGTAGCTGGTTATCCTCACACATGCTCTAAAACTCTTTAGATACGGATTTTTCCGAAAGTGAATGGGAGAAGTGAATGGGAGAAATGAATGGGAAAATTACTTCCGGCACCAGAGCTCTCTCGGGCTGTGGGTGGGACTGTGAAGCTCTATATCAACTTTGTAACTCGTTACCCCCACGAACAATGGACATAGCAGATGTACCGAATACAAGGAGCTATCAGTCAAGAAGGTATCAGGATCATGAGTTATTTTTCATTTTTAGTTTTTGATTAATCACTTAGATTAATCATTCATTTTGACAGCACTATAATGTTTATTGTAAATAGTCAACCACACAAGAGTAATTGTTTCTTAGCCTGCACCAATGTTCTTGTCCATTGCCCTCACAGAGTCCTGCAGCGAAGCTTGGATGTACATTTACATTCCATTCAAGGTTATTGATGACATGCCTCTGAAGTTTGACTTTTTGCACCATAACAATACTTACTGGCAACTAGTCATCATATCTCTAGCTCTTTAATGTATTTGCATTGTACTAAAATGAGTTAATTATCAATGGGCATATATGTGGCTGAAACAGGTAGCCTAGTGCATCCCAAACTTTTCAACATGAACATTTTAATATAACATTATAGTCATTATGGCCTTTAGAAAAATGTTTTTTTAGGAGGTGGGGTAGTGCACAATAGGCCCCTGTGGCACGGCCCAAGCTTTTGTTCTTAATGGCATTTTTTTCCTTACATTACTTTTACTTTTATACTTTAAGTAGTTTTTTAAACCAGTACTTTTACACTTTTACTTGAGTAAAAAGCTTGAGTTGATACTTCAACTTCTACAAAAGTCTTTTTAAAACCTAGTATCTATACTTCTACTTGAGTAATGAATGCCAGTACTTTTGACACCACTGATATATATATATAAATAAATAAAATCTGCCAATCTGTTTAAGAACATTGTTACATTGTGATTAAACATTAAACTAACTGGTTCGATATAACATGTTATAAAATACTTTATATACTAAATTTTATACTAATTATATACTGACAAATTATGAATCATGACTTGACCATTGTTATGTCATGCAAATCATCAAAAGTGGCAGAACCATGTGTGTGTGTGTGGTTATATATTATATTTATCATTTTAGCATTCGTAATAATACAACATTCAAAATTTGTGAAAATAAATTTAAAAAGTGTGGAAAAGTCAAAACAGTGAATCCGATTTGGCATTCTTGTTGCAATAGAAAGAAAACATCGCTAAGTTGGCGAATCTGAACAGCTAGAATTTCAGAGTTCTCATTCACATCAACCTTGTAATTCCAAGAAAACAGGATATATCACAGACTGAAATCAAACCTGTATAACCCACATGATCACCATGTATGTCTTCAGAATGCATCAGGGCCTGCACTAACCACTGCACCTGAGTAAGTCTACATGATATCTGTAAGAGAGATACAGAAGATCCTGTAAAACAGTACCACAGGAAGTGTGTTGTGTCTCTCAATGCAATATGATATGACATGTTGACGCTCGGCTCTACAACAGTATCAGGTTTAGCAAATGATTCTTGTCTGTTTTCCCTCTGCCTCTGAGTACTATCACAACTGCACACACACAGACACATACACTGTCCCCCTTATCTCTCTGGATCACATAGTGGATGATGCATTACTCTTTCATAAGTCACTTTCCCTCCATGAGTGTTTTCATTTATTTATGGAGATATACATATTTATTATATTCATATAACCTGGATAGAAACTCATTTACAGAGATCTGCGACTCAAACGTGCCAGGAACAGAAACATCGGCAAGTTGCCAAGTGGCCAACCAATGGCGGTTAAGAGTTCAGGCCCCTGGCATGGGCCAATCCATCATGATCACAGAGGAAGAGATGGAGAAAACATGGGGGAGAAGGAGAACAGGAAGAGGCAGAGATGAGTAATAAGTTAGTCAATGGTGTTCTGTTACACAGGAGAGAATCTTTAATAGCATATTGTTGGTGTCATTGATTTAGCAAACGATGTGTGTTTGTGTTCGTATACAATGATTTTTGAATCTAAATGTAAAATGTTGTGGAAAATAGAAGGTATAAAAATTATTTTACCAGTAAAACATTGCAAATTCTTATATTGCATCATGGTGCCTCCCTTACTGTTATGTTAACACCTTTTTCTTCATCCATCTTTCTAATCACAGCGTCACAATATAAACTGTGATGATAATCACAATTAAAGAGATTGTGTTATTATTTCTCAAAAAAGAAATCATAATTGCATCACCCTCATGTCATTCAAAACCTATATGACTTTTCTTCCATGGGACATAAAAGTAGATTTTTTTTTTTTTTTTACAAATACAGTATACTGGTCTCTCTTTAAGTATAATGTAAGTGAATGGTGATTGGGACTATTAGGCATTAATATTTCATAAATTTTATTATTTGATTTTTATTTTTCATTTTCCATTTACATAACATTGTTAGAGGCCCTATTTTAACAATCTAAGTGCATGGTCTAAAGCACAAGGCATAGGTGCACTTAGTGCTTGTCCAAATCCACTTTTGCTCTTTAATGACAGGGGAAACTGATTGCTTCTCTGGAGAGAAATCAGAGCTGCTTGTGCACAAGCAAATAGGTAGCCTAATTGTGATGATACATGCAATGAATATTTATTATGCCATGTAGGCATTTTTATATTTATGTAACCTACACAATAATAATAATATTTTACATTGTAATCCTTTACTTTGTAATAATTGGCATGTCTGTTGGCTGTTGCGCGTCCCTGTGTGTGTAATAAACATTGTGGATTTGGCAACTTGGCATTGCTCAAAGATCTGGCAAGAGCACATCTGTATACAGCATCATATGGGGTTGTGTGGAGTATCTTTGACACGAGTTCAAAACTCAGATTAAAACGTATTGGTTACAATAGCTATTAGTGACTGGCGGCTAGAAATATAAGGTATTATTATTATTTATATTCATTTTGGTGTGTCACTCATATCTTAAGTCACGGTCATGTGTTTTTTTGTCATTTCGGATCTTGACAGGCCAAGTTTCTATTACTTTCATTATGTAGAATTACAGTGGCCAGAAAAATCTAAATCAAATCAAATAAATAAATAATAATAATATATAAAACTGAAACATAAAAAATACAATACAATAAAATAAGATAAAATCACCTTTGTGTTTCAAATTTGGAACAACACGAGGGCTATAAAATGGCATTTTTAATTTTGAGAGCATTATACCTTTGATGCAGACAAAAAATTGGCAAGTAAATAGTGACAGTCCTCACAGTCTTATTGATGCAGTACATGTGAGAGTGTGTACTACAAAAGTTAAAAAGTTAAAAAGTTAAATGTTCATTTGGATTATTATTGTATTACATATTACTGAAGTTTGGCCAGAGCAGTGCCCAACCTATAAAAGAGGACCTTCAAGTGAAATTACATGTGACCATGAGGGAAGAAACCTTTTACTCCTCATAAAAAAAAGAAAGAAAAAAAAGCACAGACTTAAGCTGTAGAACTCTCCATTTTCCTCATTCCCTTTCACTAACTCTTCATTTGCTCATTAGAAGTTATGCAGCAGAGATGCGACCAAGGCATTCATCATTTAAACATCATTACCATAATTTGCTTCTTTGTCCTTTCGAGGGTGAAGTAAGTCTAAGACTTAAACCTACTGCAGAGGCACTTCATTGTTATTTAAAATTCATTGCTCTAAAATGGCTACACAAACTCTCACTCCCCTGCAATTTAATGAATACATGATTGAATCTGTCTATAATTCAGTCAATCATTCCGTCAATCAGTCAGTTGTTTTGTCAGTTAATTTTGTACGCCTGGATGACCACTTACTGCATTCGTGAGGCGTCCAGTTCATCTTACCCCTGGCTAATATAAGCCAAAGTATCAGCAAAGGAAAAACATGAGTAATACTTTTCCACATTCCCATCATTTATCACTGTCTTATAGCTGTCACATTTGCTGTGTCAAGCTGCTTGAAACTACAAACCCCAACTCATTCTAAGGGTTTTGAACAAACCAAGTTAGTTCAATAGTGTATATATATATATATATATATATATATATATATATATATATATATATATATATATATATATATATATATATATATATTAGTGCTGTCAATCGATTAAAAAAAATTAACTAACTAATCACACAATTTTTTAAAATTAATCGCAATTAAAAGACTGAAACTTTTTGGATATGTAAATGTAAAATGTAAATAATTAATGTAAACTCAAGACAAAGAAACTATTTAAATTCAAAATATGATTGTTTATTGGAATTTTTGTTTAACTTGTAACACAGATTTTCTCATGTAAACAACATACCTGCAATAAACCATCAATATCCTCCAAATTAACTGTTGGCTTGAAAGCCATATTTATTACAGAAATAAAAACATAGGCATGTAAGTACCATTTGAATTTCAAAACAATCAATGCCAATAAAAAACAAAAATGATTTCCATGTTGAATTCTAAGTGGACTGAAAAAAAATTCCAAAGTATAGTCATTGCCAGTGCTTTAAGTGGGCCGGTACACACCAGTACTCAGTACCGCCACTTCCAAATATAGCTCTTGAGCGTACCGCCACCTCTCCATGCGCCCAGAACGTACTTGTAGCGTACCGGTACGCTCATCTGGACATCTGTTTTAATAGAGGATTTAATCTTTTACCTGCACTGCCGATTTTCAGAGCGCCCTTTACAATGCAAGCTGCCTAATTCATCCCACCCAGAGCAGAAACTACATTACCCATTCACCCTTAAGTTATACAAGTGAATAGCGCATGTGTCGCTTTTCCCACTGTTAAGTGTCAACAACTCAACGTGGCCGGAGAAGGTGTGTGAAACTCGTTGTGAGTTATACTAAAGCAAAATCTTGAGTATTTATTGTCTGATAAACATTAAAAACTGTCTGCGGAGGTTGAGTCGTCCTGCAGCCCCCGCTGGCTGCTCATTGGCTGCAGCATCTTTTTTCTAAGTTCTAAAAAAATACCGTAGACGGCAAGGCACAAATTTAGATATTCATTTATCTAATTAATCTATAGCCTATGCACAAAGACAATATGATCTTTTTGTCCCCTTTTTGTTTTAAAGCTTGATGAAGAGAGAGAGCACAAGTTGCTGCAGCTGAGGAGGACAGTGATGCACGCGTACAGGAGTGATTGACAGTTCGCGGCACTGTGTACAAAAAATACTCCGCTACACAATTATTTCGTTATTTTCGTTTAAGCTTATTAACGTTAGCATTACAGAAAGGTCTGATTTACGCACTGTTACAGTCATTGTTTTTTTTTTTTTTTTTAAACAATGACATTTGAGTTCATGATTTTAATGATGCTGTTTCTTGTGGCAGACTGAATGAAGAGTAATGTTTCTTGTGGCAGACTGAAGAGTAATCCGGCAGAGTTTTATACTGAAACTTTCCGTCTAAAAGTCCTTCCTTGGTCTTAACCATATTTCTTTGCACGTTGAACGCACATAGGCCACAACTGGAAATAAAAAAAACTGCAACCGCCTTAATTGCGTTATTTTTTTTTACGCGTTAAATATTTCAAATTAATCGAATGCGTTAACGCGCTAATTTTGACAGCACTAATATATATATATATATATATATACACAGTATATTAGTGCAGTCAAACAATCAATCACAATCGCATTAAAAACAAAAGTTTTTGCTTACAGAATATACATGTGTACTTTGTATATTTATTATGAATAAATATGAATAAATACACACACATGCATATATATATATATATATATATATATATATATATATATATATATATATATATATATATATATATATATATATATATTTAAGAAAATATGTTTTTTTAGTGAATTGTTGGCCTTCTGGAAAGTATGTTCGTTAACTGTACATGTACTGAATACTTGGTAGGGGCTCCTTTTGCTTTAATTACTGACAAAATGTCTTGGTAAACGGGGGCTGTGACTTTGGTTTTCAAACAACACAGTGGACCAACACCAGCAGATGACATTGCTACTCAAATCGTCACAGACTGTGGAAACTTAACACTGGACTTCAAGAAACTTGGGCTAAGAGCTTCTCCACCCTTCCTCCAGACCAGCAACAGTCCAGTCCTTCTTCTCCTTAGCCCAGGTAAGATTCCTCTGACGTTGTCCGTGGTTCAGCTAATTCCTCGACACATCTGTGTGTGTGGCTCTTGATGCCTTGACCTCAGTCTCAGTCCATTCTTTGTAAGGTTCACTCAAATTCTCGTATTTATTTTACTTGACAATCCTCATAAGTATGTGGTTCTCTTGGTTGGTCATGCATCTTTTTCTTCCACACTTTTTCCTTCCACTCAACTTTTTGTTAACATGCTTTGATACAGCACTCTGTGAACAGCCAGCTTCTTTTGCAATGGATGTTTAAGGCTTATCCTCCTTGAAAAAAGTTGTCAAAAGCACTATTCGGATGGGACTAGTTTTCTAAACTACGTTTGAGTTTCGATTCTTACCACCTGACGTCTGTGATTTTCATGTACCAATTCGGACGGGACTAACATCTCCGTGTTTATTACAGAGGTGGGAGGGTCTGTTTAGTGCATCTGGGCGTCACAGAGATCACACGCTCTGTATGCGTGCGTTGCATTCATTCAGAATGACTGCCTTAGTATTATCGCACAATAAATACTAAATGGCCAGTATAGCAAAACCATGTTAATGTGTGGTTCCTTTAGTTTAACTTGTTTTCCTTTTTTTTTTTTATTAAATGTAATTAAAACATTATGTAACTGAGTACATAAATGATCGTGAGTAATCTTACCTGATGTTGATTTTACAATAGACGGTATTAACAGTTTACGCAATCTTGCTCTTGATTTCATTATTTGTATTATTTTTTTATGATTATTTATTTGCCGCTAAGCAAATATATCAAACATCCGCGCGGTAAGAGCATCTACGGTAATTCACGTTGGCCAAAACACACAAGGAAACGCGCTGTGAAATAAAATATCACCGGCAATCACATACATTCGCATTCAAACAGGATTAGTTTTCTCAGAGGATCACTGAGTTTGCTGAAAAACGGTAGGTAATTTGCTCTGGAATTATCACAGAGGTTGTGTGAGAAAAACACAGACGTGGCAGATTCGGACGGGGTTAAAATCACCAAGTACGTCTGTGAAACGCAGATTTCTCTAACGACCCCCTGTAAAACTAGTCCCGTCCGAATAGGGCTAAAGATTGTCTTCTGGTCAACTGTCAGATCAGCAGTCTTCCCCATGATTGTGTAGCCTAGTGAACCAAACTAAGAGACCATTTTAAAGAGTCAGGAAACTTTGCGGGTTTTTTGAGTTGATTAGCTGATTGGCATGTCACAATATACTAATTTGTTGAGATGGTGGTGAATTGGTGGGTTTTTGTTAAATGTGAGCCAAAATCATCATAATTAAAATAACTAATTAAAATAACTAATAAAATAATAATTGTACATGCTCTAAAGAACGAACCCAGCTGGACTTATTTATTTATTTATTTATTTATTATTTTTAACTTTTTCGACAAATATGCAATCTAGAAATGCACTAAAACACCTTAGAAACCACTAGCAATTACCTGCCAATTATCTAGCAGCTAGAATTACATGGGAAAGCATTACTTGAAGTACAGTAGTATGATTAAGATGTAGTATCTACTGCTTTTTGTTTAGTATCTATTGCATTTCTACCATTCTAGAAGCAATTTCAATTTCATATTTAGGGGCATGGTAAGTGTGAACAGGTGAATTTATTAAGCAGTAAACTCATTACTGAGTACAACTCATTCTGGAGCTTTACCAAGCCATCCATGAACACTAAATAGCAGGATACATCTCCATTATTAATTTATTTTATTATTTATGCATTTTATTAATTACTTGGTTTCCAAGCTGGATTTATGCCAGAATGAAATAAATATACTGCTGCAGTGATGAATTATGCATTACAAAGATGTGGTCACATGTTCCTTGAAGGAAAAAAAAACACAGTTATTTGAATCCCTGTGTGCTGCTCTTCAGATATAGCCATCTTCAAAAGTATGAGGAACATAAAACGTGCCAGAATGACCGGTTAATTCAAGACTCCTTCAGACTATTAATCTTCCTCCCCTTTATATCGCTCTCTTTCTCACCTACTGCTTTCTTATAAACATTTTCTCACATCTAGAAAAGAGGTGATGCCACATAAGGCTGAGATTGCACTGGCCTACAAAAGTGTAAGGAAATAGCAATGATAAGAAGAAAATATAGATTGAAAAATTAAATAACATTACTAATAATAATAATAATAATAATAATAATAATAATAATAATAATAATAATTTCCCTCTAAAAAAACAGTAGTGGGCACATCCACACTTTATAGATAGCAGTTGTTATAAACTGTAATAACATTTTCCGATATTAATATTTTTACTTGGGTTAAAGATGTACAGTGTGAAACAATGCAGTACGAGTTGTTTAGCAACAGACAACCAATCATCAACCACCTCAATGCACCTTATTAAATATTCATGCGCTTTGTACATTCACAGAAACATTCATGCTGTGTTTGTTCTCTATGTCTAAGAAAAAAGGGAAAAAAAATGTTATTCTTGCTTTGTTTCATAAGAAAACCAGGGCAGGTCCGTGAACAAGTAGTTATTAAAACAAGTAGCGAGCTTGTCGCATGCTGTGTTTACCTAAGCAATGTTACTGACCTCATGAATATGCAAATGAGAACGTTAACCTAAGGTTTACAAATGTAGACTGCAATCTCAAAACCTGCACTGATTTTTAGGCCAGGATAAAGTATAGTATAAACAGTGTGAAATACAGATCAAGATAAGTTTAAATTTAGACTGGCCAGATTCAAGTGCGAGTTAACAAAAGTTACAAGTCCATCCTTTTTCAGCTAGCTTCAATCAATTGGACAGACCTGGCAGCTCAGTCTAAATGTCTTGCTACCTGCACACCTAGCACTTTTTTAAAATACCCAGCCTCTTCACTTTTCCTCTTTCTCCCCTCATTTCTTTCACTCTAGAAATGTATCTTTTCATCCCTCCAGAGGAATTTGCTGCAGCTCTCATGTTCTCCGTGTCTCACTAGCCTTGCCCCCATATCTCTCTCCCCTTTCCGTTTTCTGTCATTGTAACCCAGATATCAGCCCTGTTCTGAAGTGAGCCTCAAACCTCAATGTGACATGAGGTTTAGATCGCTTTCCCTCACCGCAATCACTCAAACACACACTCACAAACGTGGCTCAGTAAATGTAGGGCTCTTTCATAAATCCATTGGTTTACTGCAGCCTCGCCTCAATTCATCTTAGCCTTGATCGGTCTTTCTTTGCTGCACTCTCACCCTTTCTCCCTCTCTGGCTCCCTCATTCCAGTCTCATCCTTTCCATCTTTGAAATGCCCTGGCATTTCACTCTCCTTATCTCTACCTCTATCTCTATCAGACCCTTTGCTTATTTCTGCAGTATGACTCCATCTCTCTCTCCTCTGCGGTCTGTCAATTCAACCTCTCTGTTCCTCTTTCTGCTGAGTTCTGCTTTCGCTCTCTCTTCTTCTCCTTCAAATCTTACCAACTGCTTTCCAATAGCCAACAGCTATATAACTTATTCAGTAGCACTCTCTCTCACACACACACACACACACACACTCTCTCTCTTACACTCACACATACCATATCTTGTGCAACTTTAATGTTATGAATTTGACTGCCGATCATTCCCGCGGGCTGATGCAGGCCTTGGGCGGTTTCACATAGAGAACAACAATATTAACCTGCTGAAGGTTGGGAAGTAAGTAAAAGTAGGGATGCTGCAAACTTAAAGAAATAGCTCACCCCAATTTCTTATAATTAATCTCATCTGTATTCAGATTTGTATTTATATATGCACACTGTTATTTAATTCCTAATACAGTATATAAATACAGATTGGTTGATTTTTATTATTATTATTATGAAAGAAGAGACTAAAGTTCACCATGGCTAGATTTTTCTGATAAATAATACAGTAAAAAAAACAGTAATATATAATATTCATATTATTGTTATTATTATTAAAAATAAATGTTCTTTTTCACTTTGTAATATTTTTCAGCGATGGCAAAGCTGATTGTTTTAGCAGGCATTACTACAGTCTTCAGTGTCACATGATCCTTGAGTTTAATGTTTCATTGGTGGATAAAAGTGTTCATTTCTAAATAAATAAATAAATTAAAAATACCTTATAATACCTAAACACAAACACACGCAAGGCAAGGCAAGTTTATTTATATATTCCGTACACAATGGTAATTCAAAGTGCTTTACATAAAAGAAAGTAAAATAATCATGAAGAAAAAAATTACAAAAATAAAACAAGCAATTTTAAAACTTTTAAAAATGATTAAAACATTTAAAAACACAGATACATAACATTATCACAAAAAAAAAAAAGTGGCAAAAAATAGGCAAAAAAAAGACAAAACTGTTACCATTGTTTTTACACAAAATTACCTTTTGGAAAGCATTCCCTAATTATTTATCATGCTCTCTCGTTCTCTCTCTCTCTCTCTCTCTCTCTCTCTCTCTCTCTCTCTCTCTCTCTCTCTCTTTCTCTCACACACACACACACACTCACACACACACACACTAACACACACACAAACATAAAAAAAAAAGTTGTTTCCATCACTGCCCCACAATTTTTTTTTATAACTTTATTGATCTTAAGGTAGTGTAACTCCCTTTTATAGAAAATAGTTCTGCAGAAATTTTTCATTTATTGCAATTATATTTAACAAGAGAACTAATTAAATATGCTCATTGTAAATGTCATCTATATCATCTGAAACAATGTGGAGCCATGATCCATTTTAGGATATCACTTCTCCCAGATAATTAATTCACTGGTTTATGAAAATGTCACCTTTGAAAATGAATAATATAATAGATGTAAATAGATAATTAAGCAGCATCGTATACTTGTCTATTTATTAAAATACATTTACTACATACTTAGCCAAATGCTATGGTTTGTCAGGGTTTGTGTGTGTGTGTGTGTGTGTGTGTGTGTGTGTGTGTGTGTGTGTGTGTGTGTGTGTGTGTGTGTGTTTGTGTGCGTGCGTGCGTGCGTGCGCAATTTAGTCTAACTGATCTGTTGTCTTTGAGGGCAATACTAAAGTATTCCATCTGATAATTACATTTGACCATATATAATTTATGTTCTTTAAATTATGAGTAGCTAGTCAGGCTATAGACTCAAAGTAGCTTCTACACTGAACTCTGTCTTCATCACTTGCAAACACACAAACACTCATGTCCTCTGAGTCACACAAACAGGAGTTTGTGTATGTGATTCATGGTTAAGAGATTAAATTATGCCTGAATTATCTGATCTTCTCGCTTCGGATCTTATCACTTAGCCCAGTGATCTGTGGAACACGACTGCCTGACTAGTGATATGTTCTGATGAGTCTGGGAATTGAATATGGGTTTTGACCCCAGTCTACAAACAGACATCCACAGGATCTGTCTTTTGATTGCTGGAACTGTCTCCTATCATCACCTCTCTTCTCTGATGTTTCCATTTATTTGTGTCTGATAAGAGTATATATTCAGCCCCCCTCTGTACCTGCTTACCAAGAGTAATATAAGATATGTTACAAAAACATGACAACAGTTTAGGCATTAAATGCATGCTGATGATGTAAATAATTATAATAATAATAATAATAATAATATATATATATATATATATATATATATATATATATATATATATATATATATATATATATATATATATATACACGCACAAAGCAATAGGCAGCTACCTAATCACTCATGTTTCTATTAAAGGGACAGTTAAAAAGTCATAATTACTTAATAAAATGGTATGTAAATATGATTTCTCACACATGAAATGAGTTTTATTTACTAAACAGACAAATTAGCGCTATTCCATAAAAGTGCTTTTATTCCATAAAAGAATTAATAACAATATGCACATTAAAGAACACAGATGCAGCCAGTTCATTTCCATAATAACCAGCGCAATCTACTTAGAGCAGCGCAAATTAATGCCTGCTTTAAGAAATGTCTTAAATACCAGTAATTTGACGAGCGCAAACATTAGTAAATAATAATAATTCATTTTAATACTCTCCTCCCCATAACTTTTGCATCTGAAAGGTTAACTCCTACAAATGCATATTCAGTAAGGTCAGGTGCAAAAATAACTGTGTCCACGTTTAGTAAATTCTGACAGTACTGTTTTATTGAAAAAAGATGGTTTGCACTGGCGCAAGCTGTTAGTAAATCTGGGCCTTAGTATTATTTATATACTATTAAAAATAAATAATAAATATTTTTTAATTAGCTGTTATTTTAGTATTTTCGATGTTCATTTTCTTTTTAGTTTAATTAGTTCAAGATTTGTAATTTTATAAGTTTGTGTTTGTGTGTGTGTGTGTGTGTGTGTGTGTGTGTGTGTGTGTGTGTGTGTATTTCTGTGTACTGTAGCTTTAAGTAATTTTTACTTCAGTTTTAGTAATTTTAGTACTTTGACTTACTCAAACATTTCAGTTTATAATTTTTATTTAAGTGTAAGCTTTTCTGATTATTTATTGCATTCCAGCTTTATTTATGGGGAAAATATTTTTTAGTTACCAATAACTGTTCAAAACCATATTTTACTATAATTTGTCTTGTCGGGTGTCAATTTTAGACCCTGCATGTATCCTTTCCTTATAAGGAAATCCCAGAATGCACTATTAAAATCATCATCATCATCATCACCGCCATTCAAGCATCCAGCTGACAAATGGAAATATTAATTATGAAAATAAGTCATTCAGTACTGAAACTTCGGCTAATCTATTATTATCCAGTATCTGTATGAAAAAATCATTGAGGCCTGTGAAATACACGAACTGATCTATTAATCAAATCTAGGCCCTTGAATAAAAGTATCTGCCAAAAGCATAAATGTAATTAAAAGTAATGTACATTAGAGAACTGAGTCATTAGCTTAGAAAGTCTAATGCCAGTGTCCAACTCTCCTTTAAACTGTGTGTTTAGTCAAGTTTGTTGTGTGCTTCATATGGGGATCACGTCCATAACATTGAACCAAGTTGTTGCCTATGAATAGCATTTCATATCACTGTCTTATGAGGTTTCATCGTAGACAAGATGCTGTCTTAGAAGGTTGCTGCCTATGTAGATAGTTGACAGCGAGACATCTCACTAGGGTTTTGGAAAGAGGTAAAGACGTAAACTAACTTATCAAAAAAAGCAAAAACAGAGTGTACTTCTGCTGAACTCAGTAAGCATCCATGTTTGCTGTGAAGAGCATGTCATACATAAAGTGTTCTTCTCCCACACTAGACATGCTGTTTGAGCTTGAACACCGGTGAAATTATAGGTGCAAACTGGTCTTAACGGGAAAAATATGCCTCTGGTCAAATTTCGCTAAATTAAATTACATTGCTTCTTACAGGTTTAACAACACTTTCAAAGAGAAATGTCCAGAGGTTGGCAGCAAAAACATGTTTTTGTACTAACAAAAGCATACATGAGATACAATTTAAACTGACTATTTTAGCTTGCTTCAACAAGTCTGTAATCATAATTTCTATTTCCCTGTTTGTTTGTTTTTTTTTAGTTTTTTTTTTTTTTAGTTTACAATGTCAGAAAAGTCATAAATAGAGATATAAATACAAACATCAATTGATACAAAGAGATACAAACATCAAATGGTGTTTGTTTACTAATCGTGCATTATTGTAAATGCATTCCAGGTCATAACCTGCAATAATCTACCCCAGTGATCATAACTAGTGTGAAAAGGAATAAAAGTTTTTGGTGTTTTACTGCAGCTACTGTTCATAGAACTGCAGTGAATTGTATGCAAATGTATGTATGTATGTATAGGTAGAGGCACATTTTTCTAATGAACCTGTAGCCCTGTTCGGATGATAATTGTTTCTCATGGGGACATGTGTAACAATACATTTGCGAGGCAGCTCAGGGATAAAACTCATGCATTCAGATGCCACTTTATTCATGGTGAAGGGGTAAGTTCTGTTATCCCATGATCCTGGCAACACGCTGCTCATGTGGTCAGTCAAATGGTTGTCAGCTATAAACAAAATGTCTTTTATTAATAAATAATATAGTTAATTCATTCGTATTTAATTTAATAGTAAAATAATATCACTATTTATTTTTTGATTATTTAAACATAACATTTAAAAATGTAGTTTTAATCAGTCAAAATGGAAGATGTCATTTTAAAATGTGGAAACAATCGAAAATAAGTTAATGCAAACTCTTGTTTAAATGAGGTAAATATTTGATTCAGTAATTTGTTTGACTACTAAAATTATGAGTTGTGAAAGCCTTACTACAGATGAATGTAATAATATTTAAATAAAAATATATATATTTTTTTATTACAATAAAGTCCCATTTAAAAATAACACAGTATTTTGTTCTCTATTTTCATTTTCATATTACACTTACATTTTTTTAAGTAGTTTTTATTTTACATTTTTATCAGGATTTTTGTTGTTGTTGTTGTTGTTGTTTTTTGTGATATTAATAATATTTTGTAATATTCGATTTCGTAATTTTTCATATAAAACTCACTCACTGTAGTGGAGCAGTGACTTTAAGTTCATATGTTTATGTAAACGGTCTTCATATGGCCATATTTTAAATTAATGTATGTTACCGTACACTACTTGGCAGTGGTCAAAAAGGACTTAAAAAAAACGTCTTTTGGATTGATCCCTTCTTGTAAGCCCAGAGAAGTGATTTCGTAAGGCAATTAATTTACCACATGACCTCGATCTTTGTCAGAGAAGAGTAGGTAATTTGTCCAGAAATTTTTAAGCAGATGGTGGGGAGGAAATACGGTAATAAAGCCCCTTTAAAATGTACAATTACCTTACATCCCCATCAGAAACAATTACCGTCTGAATAGGGCTTATGTTTGATTTGCGTGTTTGCGTGTATATAGCCTACTCATCCATCTCTTACACTAAAGCTGTGACTGACAGCTGTCCTATTCTCCTATTATCTGCAGGGGGCTGATGAAAACAGGCCGTCCTAAAAGGAACAGCATGATGATCGAGTGTGTGTGTGTGTGTGTGTGTGTGTGCGCGAGAGACTAAGGGATAGTCATTATCATGTTGAGGGTAGATGTGAGGGTGATTGACAGCATGCCCCACCCATGCTAGCTGATTCAGTACAGCTTAGTCTGGTCACAACACCCACACCCAAGCCTCCCACTCAAAATAAATCTGTTTGCTCACCAACTGACTGAGATTTAATTCACCCAATAGAGGGATGAATCACAGGACAAGATCCACTCCTCCATCTCCTCCCTCTCTGGGTCCCTCGATCCTCTTCTCTCCTCTTCTGCAGTACTGACAATTGCTCAAGGTGATGGATTTAAATAGTCTTGTTTCTCTCCCTCCCTCCCTCTCTCTGTCCCCTTCTTCTCCTCTTCTCATCTCTCTTCAGCCCCATGGAGACCCTTTTCATGACAGAAATGAAGAGAGACTTCTTCCTCTCTCATTCACTCACATCATTCTCACACACACACACACATACAGAGCACTCGCTATAACACAGTAATAATTATTAGTGATGCTTGCCACAAAAATAAATAAATAATATTATTAAAGCTCATTAAAGAAAGTTCACTCAACATTTTTTTTTTCCAGTGGAACACAAAATTTTATTTTCTGAATATTATCCTGAAAAAAAATAATAGCATGTAAATGTTACATTTTATCATGCTGTCAAGCAACAGCATGACAAAATAATCACAAATCTGGTTCTTGAGCTCAAGTGTTGTGCCTCACTCTAAAAAACAGAGAGCATATATTTTGCAGCAGTTTCACAATTGCACTAAGCCATATTGTGATTTCGGTTTTATTTCAGTTAATTGTGTAGCCCTATATTCATGGGTTCTCAAGCCATATGTCTTTATTCACTGACTGTTAACTGTTCAGAATCAAAGAATCAATAAGAACAGGATCAGTCCAAATTATGAAGAAATCATATGGACTGGTTCCATTTTTGTTCAGGATTTGTTTACAAATCAAACATTTGTACTTTTCTTACTGATTCCCATAAAAAGGTGACAGATATAAGAATCAGGACAAAGATGACTTAAATATAAGATTTCTGACAGAAATCTATTAAATGGCTTCAAAAGACCTAAAATATAGTGTACAAGTTGCATGGACCATTTTTATGGAGGTTTCTAGAGGTTTGACAGCCCATAGCTCTCATTCCCTTTCCCTACAATGAAATAAAATCACACAGTTTCAACCATAATGATACCTCAAGTCATGTAATAGGACATCTCTCAAGAACAAGGCACATTTTTAAAGCAATCAGACTAACCGTTTTCATCTGGCAGACAATAAAGCTAGCAAAAAAGAACCTAAATATCAGTCTTGACAGGCTTTTTGATTGGGACCAGTAAACAACCACCAAAAAAAAAAACACTTTTAGTAATAACATAGCAATGACCTTTCATCATGGCTGTGACATCGGGCAAAATTAAAAACCTTGTTTTGCAATACACTTGCACACGCAACTAAACTTTTCACTCTACCCATAAAACATGTAATGCAAATTAATAGCACATCTCCCCTGAGTCCCTGACCTTCCATCCAGTTGATTCAATCAGGAGTTCAGTGCCAAACGGACAAAAGTAACTCCATTAGCATCGGCTAAACGCATGCTGCATTCATCAGCACCATCTAATACAAACTATTACTGTGACAAATCCACACGGACACTCAAGTCTGCAGCGCTTTATAATCAATTCTAATATACCAGTAACTGGGCAGTGTGTCAGTCCCTATCAATTAGACCATGTGTGCCAGAAGTTAAAGCTGACATTACTCAAGATGGCTAATTCTGTTGTGGTTTCTGGAAAAGTTCGTTCAAAACAATTATTGTTAGTGTGAAATTTCTCATTTAGAATTAGCAGAGATAATAAGCAATCTGTGTTTTGGGTTTATTTGAAAAGTTTGTGTAGTCTAAAACATCGTCTGTTAATGGGTTTCCCAAAATTAGGCAGCGAAGTTCATAAACTTCCCTTTTAGAAGTACAGTGAAATAAACAGACTGCTGATTTGAGCTGTAATTATCACTTTTAATGTTGACTGCAAACTTCAAATGATGTGAAAATGTGAAACTAAAGTGAGTTCCCTTGGCCTTTCGGGTTTTTGGTCAACAAATATTTCATGTTAATGACTTAAAGCTGTGTACTTACTCTATTAAAAAAAAAAAAAAAAAAAAAATCCCCCCAAAAAAGAAGTGTATGCCAAACATGTGAAAAACACTAGATCTTTGCTGACATTCTTCCGTATAGCAACATTGTCTCAAATAATGGGGTGGTCAAATATAAAAAAAAAAAAAGGAGTTTGGGAAGCAGTCTATATTTTCTAAAGTCTATTAATAATTTGAAGCTCTTTTCAACAATTCCCATTCACATGGATCCATAAAAAAAGACTTAAAATGCTGTATTATGCATGCCAGGCCAGTAGTTGGCAATGTCACTTTGTAAAATAACACTATGCAAACGGTGATAACAGTATCCTTTTAACAACTTTCAATTTAAAATCCATTCTCAAAAGTTTGCCCCCAAAACGCAGTTCTCAGGTTAATTAACTGCCTTAGTGCATAAAATGTTTTCAGGTTGTAAGGCCCAATCCCAATTCTACCCCTTAGCCCTTCCCCTGTCTCGAATTTCTTTTGGTTGGAGGGGTAGGGGTAAGGGGAAGGGCCAGATAGCCCTTCAACGAAGATTTTTTGGGACCACACTTCAAATGAAGGGGTATGAATTATCTCGGCAACATGGCTGCTACAGTGAACAAAAAGACACATAAATGTAAGCTTTTTTGGCATAAATAAATATTTTAATGAAAAGTAATAATTCGTTTTATGTTACATTCAACTGTGAGTTAAAGTTACTCAAAGAAATGTTTGCAAAAAATCGCTAATATTTGCTAACGTCATATCATTACAGACAGCATGATAGTGCCACAGCATATGTCTGATCAAGGTGATAACTGCCGTAGACATTAATGGGGGCTAATCCCCTTCAATTAGAAATCGATAAACCATTTTTTCAAATATTACCTATTCGAGAGAGAAAGAGAGAGAGAGAGAAAGAGAGAAAGAGAAATGGAAGTTGCATGTATTCGCGTCGGTGCGTTTATCTTTTTGGAGTGAGTCTACTTAAAAACAGTGATTGTATCCTCTCGTCGCTGGAAAATATCATGAAGCAATTCAGTATTTAAACTGTATTTAATAAAAGTAGTGGGGCAGCGTTGACAAGTTTATTTTTTCCTGGATGTGTGAGCTGCGCGATTTCTGATATGTGTGTGTGTGTGTGTGTCAGTAAGCAGCTCATTGATACAGAACGATAATTAAAGGCTCTAATGCACACCAGTATGTGTGTGTATTGTATGAGCTAGACAACGAAATGATGGCGTGTGACGTCATGGTAGTGGTGTCCCAATCCGTAGGGGAATATTTTCTCCCTTACGCCTTGACACCATAGACAGTAAAATAAATGAACACAGCGACCCCATTGGAACTCAATTGAGACAAGTGAAGCCCATTTTTAGCTATTTTTAGCACTTCCGTTTCTATTTTGCAGACTCAAACTAAGCTTGATGACGTCAGCAACCTGTCTGCCAGATGTGAATCTTCTAGTAGCTGTGTGTGAAAAACTGCCATCGTTAATCTTGCAGAGACGGCGAGCTTGAGTGGGGAGTTCTTTGGCGTGAGTGAGCAGGAGTAAGTAATCTGATTAATTATTTAGTATAGTATTTTAAAATGTAACGCCAGTATGCCATATTAAGTTAATTGCCTGCGAGCTTCTCCTCCTGTCTGTACGGTAATGCGACAGAGAGTCGAGTGGTTATTACGCAATCGTTAGCCTATTTTTACAAAAACTGTTTCTACGGGGCCATAATGTAACATAGAAGGTAATGGAGCCCTTTATACATTGGCGTTTATCTTTAGAAATAAATAATGGACAAATGGAGTCTTTAAATGCCTCAGATGTAAAGTTATTCACTGTCAAAGTGAGGGTTAGGGAGTCAATGGGACACTAACGCAAGTGAAGTTCTGCTACAAAATGGCGGCACACGGTCGACTTCCTTCCCGCCTGCTTGACACTCTTTTTCAAGGGATAAGGGAAGGGGTATAAAATAGAATTGGGATTGGGCCTAAATGTGACAATGTGACTTTGTTTCGTATATCCAAAATGTGAATTTATGTGAATATCTTGAAATTTGTGACTTTATATCTTCCACCTGCCTCTTGCAGAGCTGTTTTATTTTTCACAATGTGAAACTATTTAATATTTCAATCCCACAATTACCTTTTTTATTCTTTTGACTTTGAGACAGAAACCATAGTTAATATTACAGATATTACCTGCCGCAGTTTTATATTCTGCATTTCAAATTCTACCCACAGTTTTATGTCTTTATAAACACACACACAAAGAGAGAGAAGAGAGCAGAGGGAAAGTGTCAGCATTTAGCAACAATTTTCCTCGCTGACGTTTGTGTCCACTCAAGGACAAGAGCACACACTTTCCGATGAGTTTGTATGTGTGTCAAGGGGAATGCTGGGACTTGTCAGTGTGACCAAGTGAAAGTGTCTTGCCTGTTTTCTCTCTCTCTCTCTCTCTCTCTCTCTCTCTCTCTCTCTCTCTCTCTCTCTCTCTCTCTCTCTCTCTCTCTCTTTCCCATCATGCACTGAACTCATCTACTAAGGCTAAAATATCACAGGCCAATCTTGCACTGCCATACTAAAGAACTCAAAACCACACACACAAGTAAAGTTAAATAGAATTTCATGCTGTATGAACACCAGAGAGTAGGGACATTATGAGATATGGTATCCATAGAATCAGTTGATAGGTGTGTGTCAGTCATACACAGAGCACAAGAACAGTTCACTGTCATATAACTATACATCACCGTTTGACCTCAGATTGATCTGACAGGGGCTGTCCCACCTCTACGCCCCTACTGCTCTAGATTTATAGGGCTCTCTGTGGAGCCATTCACCTCTCTGACAAGGGCTTGATCCTCATTCTCAGTGTGATAGATTCAGATCTCGATTTACTATTGCCAAGAAGCAAACTTGCCTCATTGGGCAAATGAGCTTCCACCACATGCCAAGGAGATTGCTTGCAAAGGGTAAAATCACTGTGATGCATTCATTTGACTCACATTCACAGTATCCAATATGTGTATTATAATTTTTTTTTTTTTTTTTTTTTATATAATCGTGTGCCGTGTTTACCACACACATTACAAATACAAAGTAAGTTTGGATATTCATTATGGAGAAAAAGACTCTTTTAAACCAGTTATTTTTTAATGGCTCAATTAAAGTTCCAAGTGTGTTTGTTTGTTTTCCATTTTTATTTCCAAGTTTAAATCTTTTTGAACAGACAAATGAGACAGAGTAGACAGCCTTGTGCATTAATTATTTGAATTAGTCTTTTAATTGACCGCCTGTTCATATGCTCAAATGAAATAGCATAATACGCAATCAAAGCATAAATTTGGCTATTGGCTACATATGAAATCCAACTGAAAGTTTGAATTGCTTGCAAGAGACTCTTTGTTTGTGAAACAAATCAACATATTTTACACTTTTTCTCATGCCAAAAATACATAAGTTTCTTACAAAACTGAATGAAATATGCTGCAAACACAATCAGTCAAGGTGTTAAAATGGAACAAACAACAAACTTATAGAAAAAAAAATTAATTATATATATATATAGAGAGAGAGAGAGAGAGAGAGAGAGAGAGAGAGACACCTTATAGTTTATAAAACATATTTGTCATATTCGAAATTCTATAAGGTGACTGCTGTTAAAAGCTTTAAAAAAATAAAAGAACTATTAAACAATTTCATTCCTCTCTCCTCAACATAACCCTCCGTCACACACACACACTGCCACTTTCCCCTAACCTTCTTCTAAAATAATGTTATCTTTTGCAAAGCGGCAGCCGGCACCCAATCTGCATGTAAATGTCAAGTCATTTTGCACTTTAATGAGAAGGACAGAGAATATCCTCTTTTCAAGCATGTCACGGCTGAGGGGCATTCGTCAAACGCTTCCATCGATCTCAACCAGTGTGAGCGGCAGTGCAACATAGTAGGGTCAAAAACCCTGTTACACACCTGCATCACAACAAACATGCACACCAGTCACTTCCAGACGCTTGTCTTTCATCACCTGGGTTTGGAGAACACAGGTGAAATGTTTAATTAGAGTTAATGAATATAGGCAGTGCTGTCTGTGAACATATCAGTCTGAGATAAAGAAACTTCAAAGATGTGTGAAGATGGAGGGCTTGCTATACGTGTATGTATGAAAAATCACACTAGGAAAGGCTTCAAATTTGAAGGTTTTAATTTTAGAGTGGAATGAAAATAGATTGGGCTGAAATGATGTGATAATTTGAAAAACATTTGACGAGATGTTGATGAAAGAAGCTGTGCCCACATCCTTTCCTGGTGCATTTCTCTCTCGCTCGCTCTTTCCTTTTTCTCTGTTTGTCTCTACATTTATAAGCTTGTCAATTTAACATGCTAATTTAGTGTGATTAATTAATGCATTTAATCGTGCTCCCTGAACCGTAGCTATAATGTATTTTTCTACCATCTGAGCGAATCAAACCTGAAGTATCACATTAATGTTTTTGAATGTAAGCAGTCAGCATGGCCCCAGCTGCTACTACAGGCAACTAGCCTCACCAAACCACACTCATCAGGAACAGATGGCAAAGAACGAGGCAAAAGTCATTCACACATTACAAACTCTCACCAAATGTTAGAGTTTTCCCAATTGATATCACATTTGCACACTAACTCCACTAATTATTCTCTTTCTGATTTGTACCTTGAGATTCAGACTTAAAAAGATTTCAAACAACGTCGCCACTTATGAAGACTTTAGATGACACCAGAGTTTTTGCCAATATACGGAATATCACATTAAAATTGAAGTTATTAAAAAAAGAAAAAAAAAATACTGTATTTTTGATTAAATAAATGCAGCCTTAATGAGCACAACATACTTCTTAAAAAAAACTTAAAATTGTACCAACTCCAAACTTTTAAACAGTAGTGCTACTAGTGCATGTCAGTGAATTACAGAATGTTAAGAGAAAAAAAAAAGAAAAAAAAAACTATATATATAATTTTGGACACACCTTCTCATTCAAAGAGTTTTCTTTATTTTCATGACTATGAAAATTGTAGATTCACACTGAAGGCATCAAAATTATGAATTAACACGTGGAATTATATATGGAATTATATACATAACAAAAAAGTGTGAAACAACTGAAAATATGTCATATTCTAGGTTCTTCAAAGTAGCCACCTTTTGCTTTGATTACTGCTTTGCACACTCTTGGCATTGGAAGGATTTCCCCGAGAGATGCTTAGCACTTGGGGAAGTCGTGGCCTAATGGTTAGAGGGTTGGACTCCCAATCGAAGGGTTGTGGGTTCTAGTCTCGGGCCGGACGGAATTGTGGGTGGGGGGAGTGCATGAACAGCTCTCTCCACCTTCAATACCATGACTTAGGTGCCCTTGAGCAAGGCATCGAACCCCCAACACAGTGTGTGTGTTCACTGCTCTGTGTGTGTGCATTTCGGATGGGTTAAATGCAGAGCACAAATTCTGAGTATGGGTCACCATACTTGGCTGAATGTCACGTCACTTCACTTGTTGGCCCTTTTGCCTTCTGTCTGCGGTCCAGCTCACCCCTAAACCATCTGGATTGGGCTCAGGTCCGGTGACTGTGGAGGCCAGGTCATTTGGTGCAGCACCCCATCACTCTCCTTCTTGCTCAAATAGCCCTTGATGCCTTCAGTGTGACTCTACAATTTTCATAATCATGAAAATAAAGAAAACTCTTTGAATGAGAAGGTGTGTCCAAACTTTTGGTCTGTACTATATATATATATATATATATATATATATATATATATATATATATATATATATATATATATATATATATATATATATATATATATATATATATATATATATCTGTACTGTATCGGGGTCTTGTCAAAACAAACACTAATATTGCAATTACATGAATTAATTTAGTGTCAGAATATGCAATTAATTAGATTTATTTGATTTTTTTTTTACTGGTTGACATCTAATAGATAGTCATGCTGCAGTACAAGGGGTGATTTCATTATTTTAGCCTTGTGGGCCACAGCCTCTTGTCTGAATATAAAATGCTGCTGCCCAGAAGATTATTTTATACTTTTAGAGTGAGAGGTCACAAGTTCAAATCTTGCTCGACTGACATTTTTTAATAAACCAATTAAAACAGCATATGTTCATCAGCAGATGTATATCAGTGATGGCTGCATATTTGGTTGCACTTTCTTTTGTGATTTAACTGGAATGGTGCTGCTCTCGCCTACGCCTACCCGCCCTTCACTAGAGGGAAGGATAATACTTAATCTAATAAACTTTAAACTTCTTAGAGACTGATAAGAGGACGATTCAGAGCAAAATACCCTAAGATAATTCTCTATGGCTGCTGTTTTCAGCAAACATGAAGCGAGATCGCCCAGTCAGATTTTTAAGGGTGCTGACAGCTGTGTTAATGGCAGATTGAGGGGGGCTGGGAAGAAAGACAGTCCCCCTAAATAAGGTCTAGAATTGCCTAAGGGTTGCACTTTTCCCTCATCTCTCCATGATTACCTGCAGAGGTTACGCCACACATTCCCCTACTCTTCCAAGCGTGCCTGGAATGCAAGTCAGAGTTGACGCAGAGGATTAAGAGGCATGGCAGAGACTAAGGTAGGACTTGAAGAAAAGTGCATGTGTTGGATTTTTTTATCCTCTCTCTCCTCACCTATCTCTATCTTCCACTTAGTCACTCTCTCTGTGTGGTGGGGGCTGAGCGTTGGATGTGCTGAGTTGGCTTACAGTAACGGGGCAGAGGAGTCTCAAAGGACCCAAGCTGTGAGGTCAGGACTCTCACTCAAACAAACGGCAGAATGCTGCATCATTACCTCTGCTAATGCTGAGCCAGTCGAAAGCCCTCCTCCTCACACAACTACAACTGCAGCTTCACGCCTCAAGGCCCATTTTATACAATTTGCACAATTGGTGAGTAAGTAAAGAAGCAGCATTACTGCAACAGCAGGAGCAAATAAAGTATGAAGTGACTGTGAAAAAGCTGTGGCTCTATACATAAAATAAACAGGGGTTCCAGGATATTATATTGCAGTGGTTCTTAACAGAGTGGGCACCAGTGCATAGAAATCAACCAGATGCAATGCCACAACATGCAATAACCCTCTAATAACCTAATAGTTTTTGCCCTAACCAGTCTTGAAATCTATACACAACGAGTGGCAAGGGATTCTATAATGCAAACGGTCTCTATTCGTTTTTTGTTTTTTACATCACGGCTAGAATAATAGCATGCAAACTGTTAAAACGATAATCTCAGGTACTGATTATGCCTTTTATTTAATGTTAAAAGTTTGTAACATGAGTTTGAATATAATTTTGCATGACAGCCAAGGAAAGATGAACATTAAAACTGTTAATTCTATGTGAACAAACAAGAGTATTATAGGATAAAGACTGTATCACAGTCACTCAGTAAGATATGTATTTTTAATGGTTTCATATTTATGAATTATGTACATTTTGTTACGACTGCATTTCGTTTGCACACACACACACACACACACACACACACACACACACTCTCTCTTCTGATTTGCTGTGATTTTTTGATTGATTTTGTCTCATAGCCGTGTTGATTCTGATGTGGACAAACAAATATTGTCGCTGGAATCTTATCGTATTGTATTTGGTTAAGTCAAAATTGTGTTTTGGCTAAAATCATTCCAGATGAGGGGGGTGCAATTTCTCGCGCTGGCACTGTTTAGGAGGCACAAATCAATCTGAGGAGGCAATGTCCCCTTTTGCCCCCTTGTGGCACTGGGACATGAAATTACTTAAACCTCCAAGGGGGGCATACTGTAGGATGACTTAATATCATTTTTTAAAATGTATATCATAAACAAAGTTCTAATTATAAATGTTTCATTATTTTTAATTTGTATTATTTTTATTGAAAATCGATGTTTACTTAATTTAATATATGAACACTTCCAGTTTTTAAAAAAGGTTTGAGAACATTGTCATTATCACAGTAGAAAAATATAAAAATTTCAATGGGGGACCTTTAAATTGCCAAAAGGTTGGGAACCACTGCCATAGATCTTATTCAGGGTAGTGCCATATTAAATCTCTGAAATGAAAACATCTGTGAGGGATAAACTTGCAGGTTGTACAATAAACGGCACTGTACAGTGTGTGGTGTTCTGTTGTTTAATAGACATACCGATATTTCAGCTGATGAAAGTTCAATATGGCACCTGTATCTTGACTAAGGTCTGTACTGAGTATTTTATTTAACAACAGATATAGTTAACAAAATGGTTAGTGACACAGAGAATTACTACTTGATCTATGTGGAAATATATGTGGAAAAGAACCATATTTACTTTCAAATGACAATTAAGCTACAAAAAGCAGACAGCAAACTCTAAAGTCTAGCATAACTTATTTAAAATGTTTATATTTAGTCATAGAAATTATAAGGGTCAGTATAAGAACTTCTTTTCTGCTGGCAAGGATTTATGTTTTTCACTTGCCCTGCCAACATATTTACTGACCCGACCACAAAAGATTGATTCATTTTATTCTCAATCTCTAAATGCTATAATGTGTTTTATTACTCGCACACAGTTTCATCTTTAAATTAGCAGTTTCATTTATAACTCTGTCAACATGTCTTCAGGTCATCATTCTGTTTAACAAAAACACAGCTTAGCGACGGACAACTTTCTGATTCACACTTCTAAATCCAAACAAATCTGCATCAGAACACGGGTCTGAGCTTTAATAATTCAGTGATGTCAAGTAATGAAATATAAGCAGTGGAATAAATTAGCACAAAGATTCACTCCATATGTTAAGCCTGTCACGTTGTTAGAAGTCACACTGAGAGACCACTTCCAGTCAGTGTTCTGGGGGTGTGTTGGACAGCTGTAAAGACAAGTAAATATTCACACATGTACAAATAGGTGTACAGCAGTCATTACTGAGTGAGCCGTATAAATTCACCATTAAAGCATAGAAACTAATAGCATCCCACCTCTCATATACACAAACACACTTATTTCAATAATGAGGACAATTAAAGACCAAATCAAAACTTGTTTTGTAGCCTATATACCATGTTTGTTACCTTTGAGGCCATCTACATGTGGGTACTTTTCTAAAACATGGTAAAATAAACTTTTAGCACTCGAACAGCCACATTTAAAATGTACAAAAATATCCATGACTCATGTTGTACGTAGGAGACAGACATTTTTAACCAATAAAGTGCTGTTAAGAAAGAGAATGTGCTTTCCCCCTGATGTCTTCTAGAACTAATTTTCAAAAGACCAAGTAGAAAAGCATAACCTTTTTTTTTACAAATACGTGCAAATACAATGATCAACAGGTGAGGGACCCCCTACCTAAAATATAAAGGCAGCAATTGTCATGCGTGAAAATCTATTTATACTGGATAATAAACTATATGAGAAAAATTGTATATTTAAGTCAGATTATTAAAATAAAATAAAATTATATTTCTTTATAAGATTATTTTTCCCTTAAATCTTAGCACCCTCTAGCGGTCCTGAGTTTCTCATTTTACAATCATTCACAAATCTAATTTATTAATAATAATAATAATAATAATAATTTTAACAGTAACACAAACAGTACATTGCTAATATATTTTATTACTGTATAGCAGACATTTTAATTAGTGTCATATTTGTCTGTGAGGGCTCCTCAAAGTGTCAAACATATATTTATATTCTAATCATGATGAATCTCAAAAATAAATAAATAAATAACAGCCAGTATAGGTACTAGGTAGCTACCAGTTTAGGTAGGCTTGATCTTGACAGACTTGAAACATTCTGCAGAAACAAGCTCAAAATTAAGGATTAATATACATGCTGCTGCTGCAAGAAAGATGCTGCTCTAAAGAAACCCACAGTATCAAATTAAGACAGGTGGTGCTGGGGTGGAGGTGGGTTAAAAATAAAAAAACTAATGGCACACAGTGCATCATTAAGCAACTGTAATTGCTAGCTTCATCATTACCAGCATATTTCAGTGATTTCAGTGAAGTTTCCCCAAACCAAACAAGCTTGCACAAAGAGCAACACAAACTTACGTGCTAAATACTATATACATTTGTGAGTTACTGAATTATTGAAGAAAATGCACCCCTAGTGAAAATGTCATGTAGATAGGAAAGAGAGATGCACTGCAAGGTACGGTAAAGTAGGGAGAACCTGCCATTACAGATCTAGACAGGTGGTGCTGGGGTTGAGGGGGGCTAAAGAAAGTTCTGGAATTAGATGAGGTTGTGTATACAGGTAAACAAAAACACAAGACATGAAAACAACAACTATACAAAAACAACATATTGTGATGTATTGTGGGACAGAGGCATGGATGGATGAATAATTGGCGGGCTGATGGATTTAATGATAGAGATGAAAGTGAGGCCTTTGAAAGCCAGCTGTTTACAAAGACTCATTGCATCAGTTTTTTAATTCTGTTAATGATGGGGTACTATCACGGTGAAAAAAAAAACAAAAAAAAAAAAAACACTTTAATTAAAATCTGCACAAGATGCTTGCAAGAGTAGGCGTCCTCAACCATTATCAAAATCTCTATAATATATAAAAAAATCATTTTGTAGCATTTAATAAAGGAGATATTAAACATGAGTGAAAAGGTTAATAACAGGCTGCATTAATGGGATTCATTCAAGTGTGGCGTAATTGCAAGCTGTGTTCAATAAACTATTAATCAGATGTTATGCTGAATGCAGCTTCTCCATCTGCAGCACACTAATTGAGTAGGAGGCATCCCCTGACCCTTGGCCATGGATACTGAAGCTCTAGATGGATGGGCCTGTCTTCTTCTTCTTAAAGTATCGGTGAAGGCAACTGTTGGAAGGCAGTAGCTTATTCTAGTGTTTTCAGTATGTTCAGGAAGCAGACTATTGTTTCTGTGTGTGAACATCTGCTCACAGTGTGTGTGAATGTGTGTGTGTGTGTGTGTGTGTGTGTGTGTGTGTGTGCAGCATGGATAAAAATAAGCTTAGATGATTCAGTTGTTTCTGTTACTAAATATTCGTTTTGCTAGCGAAGACAGGGTGAGAGAAAAGTGTAAAGCCTTGTTAATGGAACAAGTGTGGAAACAATTGTGGGTTGCATATTCTCAATTTTTGGGTGGTTATCATGTTTTTAATCAGTAACACCACCACCAAAACAAAGGTACTTTTTATTATTATTATTATTTATTTTAATCAAAATAAAACAGATTGCAGTCCACATTTTTGTAATCCATTGTAAATTCATATTCCAGTTACATGGTCTTAAGGTGGGGGGGGGGGTTGTATTTATTTATTTATTCATTACACTGTGTATGTATGCAGTAACAGTATCAGATCTTATGTCATATATATTTTATTTGTGTACTGGACTGGCTCACTTTTGATTTCACTAAGCTGATCACTCACTAAAAAAACCTCACAAATCGGGTTTACAAGTAATTTTTGGTGACTTCATTGATTTTGACATGACCTGAAGCAATAATCTCTAAATGTGTGAAATATTTACATACTTTTTAATAAGTCTTACCATTAACACCATTGTGTATTAATTTAGACCATTGTTCAGATGCAGGAAACAGAAAAAGACAGAATTTATGATGTGGACAATGTAATAGTCCAATCGTTGCTCAATGGAGCCTCAAAATAGGCAGTTAATTATTCACGTTTAATGCTATAATTAATAATATTTGAGTTGTTTTATTTTTATACTGTGGACTATATTCTTGCCTGTTTGAAGAAATGCCCCTGATACACACCATGTGTTTGTTTGGGGCCAGTAAAAAATGTAAATAGATATTTAAATTATATATAAATATAATCATTTATAAAGATGTTAGTACTAATATTAGTACTTTTAAATTAAAACTATAATAATTATAATAATATACACATTATTAATGGTTTTATTCTATTTTTTACTTCTGTCCCGCAATTTGAATGGTACCATGCAATTATATATTATATTGAATAATTATATCATAATACTGTGTAAAAGTACATAACGGAGCATATGCAAATACATAAAAACATACTGTATCTAATGTGCTTCACTAATGCATTTCAAATCAGTCACTTTGACAGTACAGCTCCTCATTAAGTTTTGGAAAAGGCTTTTTAGTTATATATGCGTGTACATGTGTTTCAAAGATTTGAAAGAGTGAATATTTGAAGTGCTGAAATGCTGATGATGCTTTACTGCATCAAACGGATCAGATCTGATCTCTGCTGGATGCATCCTGCCTATCTGTCAGTCATCAGGGACATTCAGAATAAGCTCAGTTCTCATTCATCAGCACACTTTTTTTCTCCATCTGTTGTCTCATTGTTGCCTGACTCACTTTTCCTCCATTGTTCAGTAAGGTCACCTTCAGTTGGGGAGCGCTAAACCCAGTTTTGCCTTGAGCACAACTTGTAAATGCATAATGTGTAAATGCAGCCTCAACCCAGTTCTTACAAGAACTGCTGTGCTTCATGGACAGAGTGTCACAGCACTTATTCTGTTATCTGTAGATGTTACACATTACACTGACAATCTACAGATATTAACAAGCTGGGTTACCCCAAATCTAAAAATCAAATGACCAACAAGACTAGTCTGAGCTGTGGCAAGTTCATTACACTTTTTGGTGTGAAGAGGCTTTTACATTCGATATAAATAAAACTTCTTATATTAAAAACAACCAATCCCTGCTCATAATTAAAAAGTAATGTGAAAGTAAAACAAAAGTAATGTAACCATTACTTTCTATAAAAAGTAACTACATTTCCCCAAAACTGGTTGCTTTTATCAAACACTTGATGCTTTGAATGTAAAATAAAGTCTCACCTTTCTAATGATAAGATTATGCTTTGATAAGATAGTGGCTGACATAAAAAGATGTCTTTGGGAAAATGTCACTAGATTCCAAACAGAATTACATTTATTCAAAAATAGTTAATCAATAAATAAATAAATACTTGCACATCATTTCTTTTACAACTTCTGGATTTCGAACAATATGAGGAAAATAATGTGTGTACATGTTGATGTTTTCCAGTCCTGGTGGAATCAGTTGCCTGCAGAGTTTAGCTCCAACCTGCATCTATTTGCCTGGAAGCTTCTAGAGCTGTGTCTAAATGCTTAGGCAGCTAAATTGTTGCCTTAATGACTTCACAAGCAGCGTTTTTACTTAAAGGTACCACCTGAAACTGATTTCTGACAGGCTTCTGAGGCAGCATAACGGTCTAATAATCTACAACTAAACAAAGAGAGCTTAGGTAATAACTAAATCGATTTTTAATAACCACAATATTCATTTCTTGCTAGAAGTGAAAAAAGGAAAAAGTTGATCAAATGTCTGTGGAAGCTATCAGCTTTCAGACACAGCCCAATCCTAAAGACCTTGGTTAGCTGGTTCATATGTGTTTAATTAGTAGGCTACTGGAGCTAAACTCTGCAGGATAGTGGTCTTCCCGGAGCATAGCTGGTTTATATTTAATGAAGTATAGATATTTTAAATTCAGCGCAGCTTGAACACCGGTCTTTTCTATATCATCCTCCTCCTATAGTATCAGAGAGGTCAGGAAACGAAAAACCACACACACCTACACACCCCTTTCAGTTATAATATGTTTCTCACAGAGAGGGTGATGTCTCAAACAAGAAAAAAAAATAGAATAGTATTGCATCTGCTCCTAAAAGACATGCATTCCAGAGTGAAATATAGACACACCTCAATTAACATGGAGGCCTTAGCTGCAGAGTCCATTTGTGTGTGAGTGCGTGTTTTTGTTCAAGTGTTGAGCATGCCTTGTGGGCATAAACAGATTGGAGAGTTGATAGAGAGGGAGTTGGTGGAGGAGCGGAGACTGATTTTCTACATTTTTGTGAAGCAGCGAGTTAGGAACGGAATTCTGATTTATGATGAAAAACAAGAACGCCTCAGAAAAGAATGTGTAGGTGTTGAAGTCCTCCCCCAGACAAATGCCCACCCAGCAGCCCAGAAATAAACCATTTGTCTTACAGCCAGATGTTCAAATATGAAATCCGTCTTATCAGTCCAGCTGCAATTTTCGCTCATATATGAACAAATAAACACTTAAACATTCATGAACAAGCACACAACCAATCTCCACACATCTGTCCATTCAAATATTCATACTTCCTGCTATACAGAATACAAAAAGCAGTACATCAAACAAGTAGTACTCAGTATTCAGGATACAGTAGGCAAACAACACCCATTTGACCTACTGCATCTGTTGAGATTCTGTAGTGTGAAACCAGTGGTCACTTGGCAATGCCATGAGATGGCAAAACTGAAAAGTTCAATAGTAAAAGAACTAGAGGTACTAATATAGTTCTTCATAATTAAATTGTATTAGTGTACTTCAAAGAACCCTTTAAGTGAACAGTTTTTCAATTTTTCCACTGTAAAGAACCTTTTTTTACACAGATTTTTCATTTTTTACAGATTTATTTATTAGAGTATATAACCAAGAATGCATATCTAACATATACATCAAAGTCGAGAAGTAGTTCTTAATCATATTCAGTATATAATCTGAAAGTATGTCAATTCAAATGTAGTCCATTGATCAGCAAAGAATAAAACCCGTCATTTAGAATTTAATGTGAGTGCAGACCAATTCAGCACTTGACAGCTTATTAAGGACAATATGAATGATTAAAGTCAGTTTATTACAAAGCATAGGAATGAGTTTTAATCTCACACCTCAGTATGCTTTTCAAAGAAGTAATTTTTACTGACATAAAAAAATTCAGAAATATACATATGTACAAAAAATAAAACACATCCATATTACACAGCTGCATGGTTTAATTACTCAAATAATGTAACACATCTGGCCATTAACAAAATAATACTTTTCAAACACCTGTATTGCTAAAGTCAGGTGTACAGGACACAGACAGTGCAGAAAAGCCTATATATATATATATATATATATATATATATATATATATATATATATATATATATATATATATATATATATATATATATATCACTCTCACTCTATATGTATATTGAAGTCTTTAATAAGCTGTCTAGTGTTGCATATGCTGTGGCATTTGAATGATGCTCAATTGGTACTAAGGGACCAAATGTGTGCCAAGAAAATATCCCCCACACCATAACATCACCACCAGCAGCCTTAACCATTGAGAAAAGACAGGATGGATCCATGCTTTCATGTTGTTTACGCCAAATTCTGACCCTACCATCTGAATATCGTAGCAGAAATCAAAACTCATCAGACCAGGCAATGTTTTTCCAATCTCCTATTGTCCAATTTTGGTGAGCCTATGAGAATTGTAGCCTCCGTTTCTTGTTCTTAGCTGACAGCAACAACCGGTGTGGTCTTCTGCTGCTGTAGCCCATCTGCTTAAGGGTTTGATGTGTTGTGTGTTCAGAGATGGTATTCTGCACACCTTGGTTGTAATGAGTGGCTTTTTGAGTTACTGTTGCCTTTCTATCATCTCTAACTAGTCAGCCCATTCTCCTCCGACCTCTGACATCAACAAGGCATTTTCATTGACACAACTGCCGCTCACAGGATATTTTCTCTTTTTCTGACCATTCTCTGTAAATCCTAGAGATGGTTGTGCGTGAAAATCCCAGTAGATCAGCTGTTTTTGAAATACTCAGACCAACACGTCTGGCACCAACAACCATTCCACATTTAAAGTCACTTAAATCCCCTTTCTGATGTCGGTTTGAACTGCAGCAAGTCGTCTTCACCACATCTAGATCCATCTTTTCAGACTGAGGACAATGGAGGCACTCAAATACAACTATTTAAAAAGATTCAAACATTCACTGATGCTCCAGAAGGAAACAAGATGCATTAAGAGCTGGGGGGTGAAAATTTTTGGAATTTGAAGATCAAGGTAAATTGCACTTAATTTGTGTACCGGGAAATATACAAGTATCTTCTGTTGCTTCCGAAGGGCAGAACTAAATGGAAAAAAATTATATTTCAACAAAATAAGACAAATTTGGCCATCTTCATCATGTTCAAAAGTTTTCACCCCCCAGCTCTTAATGCATCTTGTTTCCTTCTGGAGCATCAGTGAATGTTTGAATCTTTTTCAGTAGTTGTGTTTGAGTCCCTCAAATGTCCTCAGTGTGAAAAGATGGATCTCAAAATCATAAAGTCAATGCTGGAAAGGGTTCAAATTTGCAAAGATGCTGGAAAACTGAAGAATCTGCAGAACCTTAAAGATTTTTCTGAAGAACGCTGCTCAGTTTAACTGTTCAGAACAAACAAGGGACTCATGCACAACCATCACAAAACAGAAAGACAGTCGTGGATCATCAGGTAACAGAACACAGTACTAAGAACCAAGGGTTCCCAAACTTTTGAGGTGGTTATTTTAATAATTTCAGCATTTTTTTTTTTGTCTTGTAGACTAAATGTTAATATCTTTTATGTACAATATCTTACTCAGTACAGTACTAAATAAAATATAACATGCATTTAGTATGATCTCTCTTATTTTTTGAAAATTACTCGCATTTTGACAGATTCTGCAAGGGGTGCCCAAACTTTCGTTATATATATATATATATATATATATATATATATATACCATTATCCCCCCCCCACACACACACACAGAGACACACACACACAAACTGTAGGCACAGCTGTGCATGTACTCAAGGGAAAGTGAGAGCACAGTTATTCACACTAAACTCTGACAGGATGGACACTCACTGGCCAGCAAGAGGGGATTCTGGGTAGACTGATTGTCGAGAGAAAGAAAATGCTACTGACTTTAAATATTCATGAATTCACCTGGAACAAACACAAGCAAAATCTCTGTCCCTGAATCCTTGTTTCTCTTTCAATCAGCTCTCTATCTCCATCTTCCTAATTCTTTTAACTCTCCCCTTTCACCTATTCATTCTTCCTGCCCAGTCAAGTATTATAAACATGCCCTTGTGTTCCATACAGACAGCAATGGGCTACTCATGATACAAATTAAATAGGTAATTACTACACAGTTATCACTGAAATTTTGCGGGTCTCAAACAAAAATGTTGTAAAGGGCCTAACAACAAAATGATTAAGTCGTCACTTGTCAGAAACACATTTCCCCTGTTTACAACCAACCCATAGAGGTATAATCAGCAAAATCCACCTGACTGAAACTCCTACACAACATATGGAGTGTATGTCAAACAAGCCTAATAATACTTAACAAGCATAATGTGTTGCCATTTGATAACTTAAGATGAGCTAAAAGTGTTCCACCATTCCCAATATGAATAAAAATATCAGTGAATTCTTTACAGATGTTATAGAGCTATGTGATTTTCCAAACATGCAATTCGTAAACATTAATTAGCTGATTTAAAAAAATTCTGCTTGGATTTCTGTGTGGATGAGACATAAAATTAATCTTCTCCACCCCCTTTTCCTGCCTGTTGGGATCTCCACATCATGTGGTTGCTTTAAGTGCATAGCACTGATGTGTGTGTTTGTCTGTGTGTGTGTGTGTGTGTAACTGTTTCTCTATGACATCTTCATTAAGTGAATTTCAGAGTATGGGACCCCAGAGGTTGTCAAATGGGCTATGTTTATGTGCCCATCACAAAGGTGCAGATAGGCATCAGTAAATAATATAAATTGTTTTTGTTTGTTTTTTGACTGTCTATTCCTTTATGTATTCCTTATTCCATTTTAATCCTGCAAAACATATCAATGTTTTATTTCTTCTTTTTTTTTGTAATTTTTCAGCTAACAAAGTTTTCGTTATTGAACCTAACACTGAATATAAATTTGTCAGTGTTTTTAGAACTCTTTTCATTACTTAACAGAAAAAAATGACATATCTAATGCTGAAAGAAATTCCTAAGTTTTTAAATAAAAACTCAATGCAAATATTTTCAAGATAGACTTAGGGTTATAGTTCACTTATCTACACCTCAGACAGCCTGAGGGTTGAGTACATTCCTTTAAAAGAATAACTAAAATCAATTAAGTTTAGGATTTGGTGTGGGCTTAGGAAAAGAAGCATCACTAAAGGAATATGGGAACAACCAGCCAATACATTTTAAATCAATTCAGCATTTTTTTAATTTCTTTTTACATTACATTTTCTACATTACACCTAACATTAACATGATTTAATATTAAACATCCAAAAGACCAGTATTTGGCATGATATGCCAAGGGAATCAATCAAAGTCAACCGGTGAATTTTGTGCATCAGATGCATGCTAAATTTGTTTATAAAGAGCATGCCAAATGAAAGCATAAAAATCGTGGTATAGATATGCAGTGCCAAGAGATCGGGTTGCCTGAACACATAGCTTTAAATACATGAATGTGGGTCATTGGTATGCTTTTCCATAGAAGAGCCTGTCTGTCTCCTAACACTTTTATATTCTTCTTTTTTCTCTCTCTCTCTCTTTAAGACAGGCCTCTTTGCAAACTGCCACGTCAACACAAAGTGTGGTAACAGAGAGAGACATTTGCTGTCTGTTTGGATCTTTGAGCTCCGCCAACAAACAAGCACTTAGCATACTGTTGTCTTGACGGGGCACATAGATACACTGCTCATCAGTGGTCCACCAGCCGGCCTCGACCCAGCAGCTGGGCTCTGGTGACAAGATAACAGCTGCTTCCAGGCCTCAGAAAGGCATGCTATAGCTGACCATTTCATTCATAATACAAGGACAGAGAATATTAGGCAATAACATGTGGAACACCAGACAATACTGCTGCTGCTGCTGGTGATGATGATGAGGATGACGATGATGATGATGAGAAAAGAGAATCTTAAATGTTCCAGAGGGATAAGCTATTCTGCAAAATGTGGAGAAAGAAATAAACTTGTAAAACACAATATCACCTTTGTTAAGGACATTAAAGGTGATATGTGGATTATTTTTTACAAAACAGCTGCAGATGATGAGAAAAACCTAAAGGTTTCAGAGGGATAAGCTATTCTCAGAAAAGCAGAAGAAATAAACTCACGAAACAATAAGACACAACATCATCTTTTTCTGGGAGTAAAAAAAAAATAATAAATAAATAAATAAAATGGACTTGCTTGCCATCAGGTAACCATCAAATCATTCCAGTAGCCTAGCTAGTTTCATTCAAAACATGTGCTTGTATATTTTGGCAAATCTCCAAAGTTTTACCTACAATTCACTGCAATTTCTAGATAAAATGAACACTAGAGGCAGTAAAACATATTCCCCATTACATAAATTATAATTACAGGGGAAATAATTCATTAATAAAGACATATTTTGTGCATTTTCCTTGCACAATACTATGTCATGACACCAAAACACTTTAACCATGGTGCATGATTTGTTTGAACCAATACATTTTGACGTTGTGGTGCAGATCTTGGTATATGGCTTCTCTGTCATAGTAAACTTGCTCACTAGCTCACCTGGTAAAGCAAGCGAAAACAGTAGTTGCTTTAGATCATGAGCTTTTTATCTCACATTTGCTAATTGGTTAAGTGAAAGGTGTAGTGTAGGTGGTAGGCCTATATTATTGTCACATCATTAACCCTTTAAAAACCAATCACCAATCTTTTCTATTCTGAACTGCTGCAAAACATACAACACCTAGTTTAAGAAAACATTGCCACACTCACATTTATCTGTTTCAGACAAAACTGACTTCACTTTTAGCACTAATTACTGGACATTTCACACTGAAAGAACTGCAAAACATGGCAACAAGCAGCACAATATTAATTTGTAGTAATGTCACCACAGGTACGTTTTTACAGTGGGCCTGTGTTATTTATTTTGCATGTCCAGCTGACCAGTCAATAAAATGCCTATTGCAGGACACTGTAAATAAATGAATAAATAATGTATTTTTGCAAATAATACATTTAAAGAATAGCTTTAACATACTTTTTTTTTTCTTTTTTTGCATAATACTGTATCCCTATTGCTTTCCAAGACTACTGCCTTGTCATCCAACACAACATAAACAATTAGTCTACTCATTTAACTTTAACTTCAGTTAGAGGTACACATCTATTAATTTTTACAGTAAGTTTCAAATTAAATATAGCCTATGTATGTATCTAAATCATAAACAACTTTTAAACAAGTAAACAAATATTGCCATTTTACAATGCTGCAATGGTTTAGCTAACAAACATAACCTAGCATGATTTCCAATTACAATAAACCATTTTAAAAGACTTTCACACTGTAAGTGACTTTAGTAATTCTAATAATATGCTATGATTATTAAAAACATAATAGTAGTATTTGTATTTACAAGGAGACTATACCATTCAAAAAGCTCTGAATATGTTTCCAGTGCATATCTACTATGATCGGCTATTTTAGGAACTTACTCCAGGCTACAAGTTAATTCAACGGGTTTCTTTTATGCCCTTCAGATAGTGGGGTATAATTGAGGACATGGCTACATGAACTTGCAGTTTGCTGACTCACTCCTCACCCAGGAACAAAATCACACTCATCGTTCATTAAACATAATTCAACTGATGCAGGTTGAAGAAATGTTTGTTTTGTACTGAGCAACAGCAAATTATATTTTCTATATTCCTTTCATTTTCTCTCTCCCTCTCTCTCTCACACTCCCTGTCTTCTCGTGTGTGTAGCTTTGTGAAGTCAACAAGTTGAAGGGCAATTACCTCTCCATTATGTAGAGAGGAAAAAGAGAGGAAAAAGATGTAGCAGTCTGTCAGCTGTCCTGGTCTGAAAGGTCAAAGTGGGAGAAGGCAGTGGGAGAGAAAGGCCAGCAGTGACGTGTCCCATTCAAAAACACACAGCACGTCACAAGTCTTCATCACAGCAGAGACAGCTCACTGCACTGCTCTAACCAGACTGCAATTGCAATTCAAATTCAATCACTCTGTGAATGGCATCTTTCGGGCAAGTTAAACCTTTTATGCAGTTGTTCTCATAGTCATTCTAATGTGATGGGTGCAGACTTTTTAGAGAGAGAAGGTCAATAAAAAACGCCCTATTTTTGCTCAAACTGAACTATGACAAATGTCACTATACAGTTTGAGGGTGGGAAAATCTGTGTAATTTCTGTAATTACTATTAAAAACGAACAGATTTCAATAATTGGATGCAAACAAAGCATTCATAATTACTCTAATGAGGCTAAACTGCGCTGATAATCAGAACATTTGACTTTTATGATGTCTTTAACTTGTTGAAAAAAGATGTATTTTCTCAGTCAAATATAATTAATCAAAAGATACAGAGCATTCGTATGGTGTGAAAGCAGATTAACCAGATTTCTTCATTATCTTTTATGAACATATTTAATTAAGTCAATAAATCTAATGTAGTTGTTTTATTTGGACAAAGCTAAGCTAATTGAAAATTGGAAGCAAAAAGATTCAGTTTGAAGCTATACTAAAAACAACCGAGAGTACCAAAAGATGCAGCTGTTTTGTTTTTAGCAGAGGTAAAATAGGTCACGGCGAGTTTATCTTCCTCTTACACTATCACCCATGTATCAGGGATGTCTCAGATCTGTATCAGCTGAACTAAATTAAAAATGAGGGCTTTGTGCCGTCAAGGGTATATGTGTGCCTCTATGTGTGAAAAAGAATTTGATTTCATCTCCTTTTAAAATAACCATAAAATAAAATCAGCAAATGTTTTTTACATTTGATCAATACTATTTGCTTAACTAAAAGTTATTACTATTTTAAAAGTTTTTTATTTTGTGGAGTTTGCATTTATTATGTATTGTCAATAGTTCTAAAAAAAAAAAAGTAAGTTAAGTAATTACAGCAATAGCTATTTATTTTTCCAGCGGTTATGATATAGTTACAATGAAAGAGCTGTGTTTTTTTCTTTTCTTTTTTTTTCTTTTTTTTTTTTTTCTTTTGAACAGCTGCTCTACCATCCTCGCAAGGCCTGAACCCAACCTGTTCAGCTATTTTTTGTATAATTTTTTTTGGCTGACCTTCATTGCCATGGAACTAAATCAAACAAATGCTCAGATTTACTAACTCATGCCCTCCAACTTTTAAAACATCAAAGGGGGCTGCTTTAATTGAACTAATAGGATTAAGTTCAGTTAATATGTCGGGCAAATACAGATTTTGAAAAAAAAAAGGCATAAGGTGAAAATACTGTCAATAACATGTTTGTGAGTTTTATTAGCCTCATATTCTTACTATTCTTTGCCAAATCAATCATCCTATGTCATCCTTCATACATCCTAGTGATATATCTGTTCCAGATATTATATCTTCTGCAGCTGCTGTAGAGTTGTCCCATATGCAGATACATGTATACATAATACATTTCCATATGATATTGTCATATGAAGTAAAAACGTATGTAAAGCAAGAAACTGGAACAAATACAAATGCAAACATTTAACCATCTAACCTTAACAAATATGTTTATGTATGTCAAATTTTAAACATATCTAGGCCTATAACATACATGTATATAAATTCTAAAACCTGATTTTATATAAAAGATGGACATTCTTTATAATATAATTTTTTTTCTTTTCTTTTTTTTTTATGTTCACAGAATGGTTATTTCGGGAACCCAAATGGTTGATCTATGTCATCACTGCAAAAACCCCCTTTTGAAACCTTCATGAAACACCATGTCTAGCCCAGAGTCTAGCTGAATTATTTTTATGTCCCTGTGGTCTCTTTTTTAATAGGTAGGCCCAACTGTTGTTCTTCTGAAAACAAATTGCTACTGGGTCTAACTTTGAACACTTTATGAACGGTAAATATAAACTGCTTCGAATCAAAGGCCATAGATCTTTACAGAGTTCTGCCATTAATTTATCTGTACCTGGAGACCTGCCAGAGGACAGGTCCTGCACAGACACAGAAAGCTGCAACAAGCATTTGAGCCTTGATTCATTTTTCTGGGAGACCAGTAAATCATGAACAATTTCAGGCACTTCTGCTTCCCAAGATTTGATGCTGTATCTGTACAACGCTGTATCACCTAGATTTACAATTCACGAGAAAATCATTCATTTATTTACATGGATTATTTCTGAACATCCTGGATATTTTATATACATTACACTTATTGTTTTTCCTTCTCAAAAAACAAACAAACAAACATTTTAGTTGTAAAAAAAAAAAAATTAAAACATAAATACTTTGTTCTTTTTAAACAAAAGCTGAGATATGGCTGGGCCCCCAGAGGCCTCAAAAATATTACACTTTTCCTCAACAAGGTTCATTTTGCTATAGCACAAATAATGTAGTATGAACCATGTTTAGGAGTTTGAACAAAACAAATTATTTACGGTGATAATCTTCAAAAATAATACTGACATCACCATAAAAATGTTGGCACAGCATGATGGCAGCGAATAAATTATTTTGAAGCTGAACAATGCAATTAAAATGTCTTGTTTATTGTAGTGAACAAAATTATTTTCCCTAAAAAAAGGTTGTCAAAAATATGTTGTTTATTTCAAATCCATTTTATTAAATGCATATACTTTCAGAAAACTCAAAAATCTAATGAAAATATGAGTATGACAAGTGTAAGTTGGCCCACAGACCTGAAGTTCCCTGTACAGGCAATTTTTTTTTTTTTTTTTTTGAAAGACATATCTCATATAAATTATCTTAAAATATATTCAAAAAGAAAACAATTATATTTCTTCTATATCTTTTATTTCGTTGTATTTGCTGTTATTCTGTCACTAATGGATTGTGTTGTTTGGAACTGGGACCATTTCATTGCTTATGTTGATGACTGGATTATGAGCAGATTTCGATTTCCAAGAGCCACCACCTTGCAAATTGTAAATTGTGCAGAAATTGTGTTCTGAAAAGCATGCTTAACATGCAATCTGTGTGCTTGACTCTCACTTGTGTGGTTGTGAACTGCCTGGCTTGAAACACTGCTTACACTTCTGTGATCAGATCAGATGATGTGTTTTAATCTCTACACAGATGTTCATTACACCTCGTGTCCTCTCTTGTGTTTCTAGGTTTGTTAATGTTAGTATTTGTTAATCCACATCTGGATGTCCATGTACATGGGATTTATATGCAGTTGAATTCATGAATAATACAAAAAGGCATTTAAAGCTCCGTTTTGGTTGCTTCATGGAGGAAACCAGGTAGAAAATAAAGCTAAAGCAATCTTATGCTACTCTGGTTTTATAAAGGTAATCTGGTGGCTTTCATAAATCTGAAAATTCCTGGAAACTTTCAAACTCAAGGCCACAGGTTTCTATTATTGAAAATATTTGAATGGTTTTAAGATATGTCATTTAAAATAAATATTAAATATATTAAAATATAAAATTTTGTACTGCTAAAATAATATCGATAAAATATTATATGCATGCTTTCCAACTGAATGCAGTTCGGACGTCATAGAACATGTGGTTTTGGCAAAAAAGAAAAAAAATAAATAATAATAATAATAATAAATAAATACCTAAATATTTTTCTGAGGTAAAATTTGTGTGTGTGTGTGTGTGTGTGTGTGTGTGTGTACTTGTTTGTTTTACATTGTGGGAGTCCCTATGAGAAGAAAGAAGTAAAGCGTATGAGTATGTAATGAGTAGTAAATGCTGTTTATCTGAAAGTGTAACAGTGCGAACAGGTTTTCTGCAAGGCGCAGGTTTAGGATTAGAGTTGGGTTAGGAGATAAAAATATCGTTGGGTCAGTATAAAAGTAATAGAAGTCTACGGAAACAAATGTGTGTATGTGTGTTTGAGGCAAGCTTTGGGGCACAATTGAACATAATCTTACATTTGTCTGCATTGTGTCGTTTTAATAATGAAATCCTAGCATATGAACCCAAAAGTTATAATTACTAGCATGGAAAAACAACATCTCCTGATGTGCTAAAAAGCTGTTGAGATTTTATACTGTCTATGTTAACCAACTAGTTGGCGCTGGATCAGACATGAAATGGAGAAGCAATGTAGCTTTCTACTGTTTCACTGGCAATTAGTTATAATTTCCACTGGTCGAATAGGATGTTTGTAATTGTCTTTGTAATTGCTTCAGTTCAAGTGCATCTCGTCACATAAAAGTGATTACTGGTGATTTTAATGTTTCATAATAGGACTAGCAGTGGCCTGAAAGTGATGTTGTGTTTTCTCCTATGAAGTTATACAGCAGTGAAGAAACAAGTCACTTTCAACATATCAATGTGAGGTTCTGTATTCCAGACTGAAGCTGTGGCAATGACCTTGTAATCCAGAGACAAGCTCCCTCAGTGATAGTGTCTCGTCTATTTATACTTTCAGATATTTGTTGTGGTGGAAATAGTGACCTTGACCTTAAACGTGTTTAAATGTGTGGAAACTATAGCAAGTTTTCACAGACCCAGCATTGCTTTCTGTCTTATCACCAAATCTTTGTTGATGAAATCAAGAAAATTAACATTATCAACTGTATAAAACACCTGTAGAAAATACACCAAGGGTATAATTTACATTTTGCATTAACTGTGTATTCAAGGTCCACATGTTTGTTTGTTTTTGTAATCAGCTAAATCACACACTGCATGTGTTGTCCTTTTTATTTATTAATAAGCACTCTCTTTGATGTTAAGCAACACCACACCATCAAGAGTACTTTTCTTGTTGATATTAAGCTCAGGCCTACACTTCCTGCTTATCAGCACAGGGACAGGTAATCACAATCGCATGTGTGATATCGCAATTACAACAGTTCAATAAATTAACATTTTTAATCAGTGTGACCTGGAAGTGCAACCAAATTTCCTTAAGTGTTGTGGTATATTTCCAAGAGAAACAAAATACTGAATGAGGGTAGGGCTTGATTTTAGTATACCTCCTCACCATCTCTTGTTCGGGGGAAAGACTGACGGGTGGTAAGAAGGAGTTAAGCATGTTCTTTTCAATCTGTCAAACTGATGACATCAGAGAAGGAATGTCATTTTAGACACAGACTTGACAAACACAAGTGCCCCCTTTCCAGTATCTCCGATGTTTGAAAATGATTGTCGCATTTCACCCCCTAGTGGCATTTGCACTGAATTTGGTTGAAATTGGTTAGTTATACTAAAACAGAATTTTTAAAGGGGTCACAGATTAAAATTTCCCATTTTTAACTAAAAAAAAAAAAAACATTTAAAACCTAATTATTCATTATCAGTTTCTGACAATATTTCCATCTTGGTTTTCTCAGCAGTCTCATTTTCATAAATAATTACCCTGTCACAATGAAAAAGGCTGCTGCTGGCTGAAAACAACAGATGACCAGATGCTGAGCTGCTGTGGACCAGACACCACAAGTCTAATGACTTGGTCTTGATGGCCCAGTTTGACAAGCTCCAAGAGCAATACCAGTGAGACAGTGAGTAAATGTTCTTGTTGACACTATCTTCACCATTAGCGTGATATAGTCAGGTTGTCTTCTCTCCCACAAAGGAGGCCAATGTAGCATCTTCGACCAAGCAACAAAACTGGGGGTCCTTTTCTTAGCATGCCATAGTAATTCATTTTTTGTCATGTTGGCTGTAAAAGCAAACACCAGGTTTATTTTAGTCAAATGAACATTTGAAGCACTTAAATGCAAATTCTGTTTGTTCACAGCAAGACTGAAGCTAAATACATATGTCTCTGTTTTTCTCATTTATTCTTGTTCTATTACCTCCTTTTTTTCATACTCTCTCTTTGATAAGCTTTGTGTATGTGAGACCACCAGGACTGTGCAGATAGAGAAAGCACAATGCTGACCCAGGCTGAGCCATCCATTCATCCTGTCACACAGCAGCAAAGCAGACCACTAAACCATGGCTCCGCTGTTTACTCTATCTCTCCATCCGATGGTGCAGTCTGAACGTTATGCTTAAGCAGACGACCTTGTGAGACTCGAAACGTCGAACAATGCCAGCACACCCACCAAGCATCTTCCTACACGCATGCACAAAAACCCTTCAGTGAATTATTTATGCAGGACACCAGAGTGGATTAGCAGAACACACACCATTGCGGCTTCATGAAAAGACCAGGCTGGGACAAATTCCCTATCACACAAACACACTCAACCTCACCAATACAATGGAAAAAAGCATATCACACACTTTCTGGCACACAAATAAAAAAAATAAAAATAAAAAATGCTTAAAAGGGTAGTTCACCCAAAAATCTTTCTCCTAAAGAATACAAAAGAGGATATTTTGAAGAACTGTGTGTGTCTGTACAATGAAAGTTAGACTGATCCAAAACAACTCTGGTCCCCATTGACTTTTATTATATGGACAAACATGCTAACAATCTGCTCCCCAAGGGATATTTTACACCAGTTCATGCATGTGTGTGTGTGTGTTTGTGCATGTTGGTGAGAATGTGTGTGGGTGTGTGTGTGTGTATGGGATTGTGCCAGAGGGGTTTTACACTGGGTTCACCCACTCAACCACTTAAGACAATGAATAAATAAAGCGTCTGCCTCTCTCACACACTCTCATCTTAGATCCCCCTTTCATTAAATCCAACAGTGATTCAGGGAATGAGCTAGAGAGAGAAAGTGAGAGGGAGATTTCATTCATGCATTTTTCATGCATTTCTTTTTGTCTTTATCAGCTAGTGGGGTTGAATGGCTCTTTGCTAACAGTAAGACAAAAAAACCTTCCTTTGTCTCCCCTGGCTCCCTCGCGTACGTGATTTTGCCTGACTGAACACTGTGACATATTACACACACACCGCCACGTCTTGATGTTACAAAAGAGGCTTTTAGTGACTTTCGCAACAGACATTTAAATCTCTCTTTCCACTTTTACTCCGCTGTTTGTATTTGACCTTTATTATTGTGATTCCCCTGCAGTCCCTGAAAAGCAAAGAAAAATATCTCCTGTTTTTTGAATGTTCAGCATTTTATTTGCCCCTAGTTGTAGTTCCCATCAAATGACCATTCTTATTTTATAATAATAATAATAATAATAATAATAGAATACATATGAAAAATAATTTTAACTCAGTATTTTTTTTCTTGTTTTTCGGTTAAATAAAAACATTCTTAAATTAAGAGAAAAATATTTGACAAGCAAAATTACATGAACTATAAAGTCTTGTTTTCCAACAAATTATCAAAATTAAGTAACATATATCTGCCAGTATTGTAACTAAGAAACAATATGTTTTCTCATTATTTTAATGATCCCATTTAGGTTTTATTTATTTATTTATAAAAGTATAAACTTAAACATTTTAGAAATGTATATAATTTTCATCAAACAATACTTTACACTTAAAATCATATTCTCAAGTAAAGGTATCTTTATTTAAGAATGTTTAGATATTTGCACAAAAAAATGTTTTTTTTTTTTTTTTTTTTTTTTTTTTTTTTGCAATGTAGAAATGCAGTGGATCATAATTACGATTTAAAAGATTTCCTTAAAAATGTCTATAGGTTTGAAGTTAAATAAATTATCAAATGGTAATAATATAAAATAAATGCAATTATTTTTTATTTTTAAAATTATTTTTGTAAAATAACTGGTTTCAAATAACATTGATCCAATAATCCAGTCAAACCCGGATGCACAAAATCAAGTCCCGCCCACATTTTTTTTCTTCTTCTTCTTGTCTAAGAAGCCATTTGACATCAATATATGTTACAACAGTACGGAAAAGATTATCACAAATTCTGTTTCATGCTGACTTTAACATTTACTCTGATCGCAGGAACTCTGGGGCTAAGAACCCACTAATTAGTACTGAAATCCAGCGAGATGGATAAAAACAAACATGGATGCTCTATTTTTCGTCTTTAATAGAGTTGTCTAAGGATACAAGCCCTGTGCCACATTGCGGTTAAGCCATGGGTTGTCACAGTAATGCTTCATCGTCTTAAATAAACCTGCAAAAATGTTCCTGCCTCAATTTAGAAAGGCTGCCATGAGAGATGAATCAGCATGGGCATTTAAAACAGTCAAATATGTTAAGTACAATGTATTTTTCAATAACATGTCTGGACAACAGCACAGGGAGTTGTCACAATAACTCTTCTACTATTAATTATCTCCGTTCGTCTCAGATTTAACCCGAGGCTCTGGTCAGAGGTCCACATGCACGCAAACACACGCTCACACAGCTGAGCCCAGGAGATGGGCAGAATGTGTGTGTGTGTAGGCTAATAACTGATCCACTGCCTGAGGAGATGGACATACCTCTAACTTTCTTGATTCTCTGCTCAATATCTTCCTCCTTTATTCAGCCAAGATATACCCTTCTCTCTCCTTAGCCCTATTTACGATCCTTTTCTCTTATCCCTCATGTTGTTATCTCTCCTTCATCGGTAAGACATAATGTGACACGGCCGTTCTTAATTAAATTATCAGAATGCAAAATTACACATCAAATTGGATTCATGTCTAACATGCCCAAAAGCCTAGAAAACACACACTCACACACACACACACACACACGTACATTATTTCCCTGAACATCGTTCCCCTGCTCAAAGTGTCTACACTTGTGAGGCCTGACCTTAAAGACATGAGCTAGAGAGAACGCTCTAATTTTGGTAGCGAGGAAAAAAGGGCAATTGAACGGGAATAAAAAAAACACCACAGAGAGCCTGAAGCATGAGAAAATTGAAATGACGATTAGGAAGAGGATGAGAGGCTCATTTTGACGTTTTAGTTCACCCTTTATCCTCGGTTCTTACATCTTTACTTTTCATTTCTCTAATTTGTATGTTCTTCTTTTAGAGTTCCTGTAGCTGGTAGTGCATGGTGCTAGCAATGGCAAGATCATAGCTGGCAAATGTGTCCTTTTATTTCCCTTAATAATTAAGGATATAGGCATTATCATCCTGTACATACTCAAATCATCTACATACAGTATGCTACAATTTAGCAGTAAATGAAAACTGTTCTTAAAAGGAGACTCTTTTATCAGTTATATGTGTTCCCTGCAATTAAACCCTGTTCTTGTCTTTGCTAGCATTATGCATTACCAGTCTACCAGCTAACTAGAGCTATAAAAGAAGAACGTAGAAATTAGACCCCATTTTTTAGACAACATTTTTACTTGAAGTATTTATCATAGCACTAATTTACACGAATTTCAGTGTATTAGTGATCTGGGACATAAAAACCCTTACTAATATCCACCAGTGAAAAAAAAATATAATAATTGCAGATTATTATTATTATTATTATTATTATTATTATTATTATTATTATTATTATTATTATTATTATTATTTACCCTCAATACTTTTCAGATAAAATAATATATTTTAATTAATACATGCATACAAATTCAATAAATGTGCTGAGATAGGATTAAGTCACAACTTTACGTGTTTTTATTAACTCTGGATAAAGATGTCTGCTTAATGTTTAAATGCATAAACTAATGTAAATTATAATTTCTGGATAAAGCAAGCTTTCTGTTATTTGGATTTGTGTAGAGGCTTTGGTTAAACATATGACATGCTTTTTACAGGCTAGTCAATCGATAAATATGTTAATACACTGTCAAAACAACATTCCACATTCTGAATACAATCGCTGGTGTGTAAAAGAACACACATTCATTAGATGCATTTCATATGTCACTGAATGCATTCAGTGGTGATTTTTAAAGACTTGAATAGTCACAGTATAGCTAGGGGAAATGATGGAAACATCACATGACCGAAAACTAAAACACAACAACAGAGGCAGGCAACTGGCAGAGTGCCATCCACAAATTAAGTCGACATATAATTAAATTTAACTACTTTGTTTTTTGTGTTGCTATAGCACGAAACATGAAGCAACTGGTTTGTGGTACCTTCAGGCTTTAGATGAGCTGACCTAGAAAACGGAAAGCATCCTCAGTGACTGGGGGAGTGTGTGTTCACTGTTTTTGCCCTAAAAGCTCAGAATTTTTTGAGCTGCTGACATAAACAGCACTGGTTCAATCTCAGGTATAAGGGATCAAAATCCCCTCTATCACTATTGTGTACTGGAGCATAGCGCCAAATCCCACACTGCATTAATTAAATTAGTTTACTGAAAGTCACTTTAGATGGAATATGTCTGTAAAATGGTTATCCAGAGTTCCCCGAACAAAAAATAGGGATTTACAATGTGCATTTTTTCTGAATTGAGTTTGCATTCACAATTCACAAAGAACTGTTATGTGAATATGTCTTTAGTGGAGCATCAGTAGTGTGAACCGTGCACACTTTGGTTCTCATTATACATCCTTTAGGCCATACTCTCCTACTCTTATCCCCCCACACATGATGCTTGTGTAAGATTACATGACTTTCTCCTGTAAAGGACCATAAAGAGAGAGAGAGAGAGAGAGAAACCTACATCCACACAGTGACCTGGATGTAATGTCAGAAACTAATGACATCTGTAATAAAACTGGTATCTAATACTAGTGTTATCAGTTTGAATATTTTATAATATGTGTGAAAATAAGGAACTTAAAGGATAGCTCACTCAAAAATGAAATGTTGTTGAAAATGCAGTCAACATCAGGCCATCCAGCATGTAGATGACTTTGTTTCTTTATCTGAGCACATTGGAGAAATGTAGAAAAAATGTCACAAGCTCATCAATGTATTATCTGCAGTAAATGGGTCCAAACAGCTGCTTAAAACATCACAATAATCCACATGTAATCCACATGAGTTCAGTCCTTGTGAAGTGAAAAGCTATTTTTTTTAATAAACAAATACATCATTAAGATGTTTTTAATTTCAAACCTTTGCTTTCAGCTACAATATAAGTCGATATCCATAGTTTTATGAATAAGAAATATACACCGATCAAGCACCGTTTACAAGCCACAACAGTTCTAATAAAATATGTCAGTGGATTTTGATGTTGCAGGACACCTCTTTTTCACTGGAGGAAGATTATGGAATAACAGATCATGTCTCATGACTCATATATTGGCCAGAAGTGACACTTCACAGAACATTAGGCCTAATTGATGGACATAAGTATTTATCAGCTGTTTGGATGGCATTCTGATGGCACCCATTCACTGCAAATAATCCAATGGTGAGCAAAGGATATACTGTTAATGTTAATTTCTCTAAATCTTTTCTGGTGAAGAAACAAACTCATCTACATCTTGGATGGCCTGTGGGTGAGTACTTTTTTTTTTTTAGCAAATTTTCATTTTGGGTGAACTATTCCTTTAATTACTGCTCATCCAATAGCTGTTCTTATTCAAGATGCCTAAAACACATACTTTGTGTGATAAAGCATCATCTGCTCAGTGAGAGAAGCTCCTATCGCAGCCCTTTTAATAGTTTCTCATGTCTCAACACCTCGGGTCTGATTGTCACTTTTCCTCAAAGAACAAATTAAACTTGAGTTAAAACTTGAGTTTAATTTGATGCCTGGCAGATATGTTAGCTCTGAGTGCTGGTTTGAATTGTGAACTGTGAAATGACAAATCCAAAAAAAAAAAAAAAAGAATTATTTATATATATATATATATATATATATATATATATATATATATATATATATATATATATATATAATTTCAAAGCAAGCATATAAAATCTTTAGTTTACAAATGTATTTATTTATTTTAGCTTTCAAAACTATTAGCTTAAAAAAATAGGTGTTTAAATTTAAAAAAAAAAGGTTTTTGGATCACTGTAGTTATGATTCATTAAATATGATGGAACTCTATCATACAAGCGTGTTAACTCATATGTCCTGCAGCACTGAAAGGGTTCCTAATTATAGATTAATGTAATATTAAGATATGTCTATTTTCTTATTATGTGCTGCTGTGGTGCAGTCATTCGCAACATGGTCACTAATAGGTATTTAAAATAAGTTTATTACTCTTTTAATATAATATTAATTGTGAATGGGCCATTTTTCTAAATTTACAAAAAATAAAAAATAAAATAATAATAATTATAATAGTAATTCTAAGTTCTAGGGTTTATTTGGGGCAAAATTTAAAATGAAGTATGTTCCTTGCATTACTGTTAGATTATTTAAGCAACAAATCCAGAGTTATTCATTCTACAGAAGGATATCCACATGAACATTTATTTTATAGATCATCAGATGGACTGGAAATGTTACTCAAGTTAAAACACTGCTTCTATTTTGACAGTTGCCCTTTCAACCCCTCTATCACGGTATATATATGATCACTGTCCTCTTCAGTCCTCCTCTTTCAGGCTTTTGAGTGTCCATTTCACTATATCTCTATCCAAATCTGATTTAGAGTTCCTCAGATAAGGTAAGTGTAGAGAGTGAAACCTAAGGTTACAATTAATGTTCTGTAACTTTAAATAAGATCTAGAGGTAATATCATGGGAAGAAAGACCAGCGATTAAGATCACAATTTCCAGTTATGCCCCTCATTCGCAAATTTCTGGGCTGAATTGGAACGTCCTAAGCCCTTGATCACTTAGAATCTGCTGTAGAGTTGGTTTATTGCTTAAATTTTTCCCCTTTCAAATTTGTTTGGTGCAGCATTCTATATGTATATAGGTATGTTTGGGCCATTATAAATTTAATACAAAAATAATTTAGATATTATAGAGTTGTTTTGGTTGGGGATAAATTAAACACGATCTGTGATGATTTCACAATCATGGTGCATTGTAGTCTATGGAGCAGACTGAACTGTGTATTGAGGGTTCGAGGGCCTGTCTATATAAACTTTCCTCGTTCACTTCACGAAATGGAACGCACTTCAAAATGGCAGCGGAGATTCCCCCGAGGGGAAGTGCTTAGGGAAGTTTGCGAGTGTGTGTCTAAAAGTGAACTGGAATGCAGTCATGATGTTCACTTTCTCATGTTTAATAAATCAAGTGTTTTGATCTGTCGAGTTCCCTGTCGGTGTCCTCCTTGCAACAAAGTCAAGAACCCTGGAGCCATTGCTATAAGAACTGTGAAGCTCGCACATACAACTACGTGCCAACGAGGGCCGACCTCGCAGTCTGTTTTCGTCGCCACAAGTTCGTCAGCATCGGCTTGGTGTGTTGCAGGCTTAACGAAACACAGTCCTGTAATATTTTCCCATCAGACCTAAAACACACAGTGACAGTAGAGGAGACAGCATATATTTGCTTGTTACTTCATCTCTCATTTTTATACTATGCATGTTTTTCTTTATGCAACACTGTCATAAATTGCTAACATCAACATGTGCAGAGAGTGCAAAGTGTGCAGGATGTGAAAGGCTGGTTAGTTGGTACAAAATAGCACAAACACACATGTTAACTGATGGCATCAATCACTTAATGATGTTTTGATCTCAATAATAGTCGTGAAAATACTTATAAAAGGCCAACATTTTTAAGCTCGACTTGAATAAAGTAAATCATGGAAGGGGCTTTTAACTGGCGTTTAACCCAGTGTTATTGACGTTCTATCATTCTATAGTCGTTCTAAACCCTGTTTTTAACTCAGAGTAAAGGAGAAATGTTTCACACTTGTCATTTAGCGCCACTTCTAACCCAGGGTTATAAGTTAGCACTGCTTTTGGTACAGCTAGACAGATAAACATATACAGCTGAATGTTAGTTTAATAACTAAACTAATAACAGTTGTTGTTTCAGCATTTGGGACAAAAATGTCAAACGGTAACTAAAACAAACATATATTTGAGTAAACCAAATAAGAAGGTTATAACCCAGGCTTTAGGAATGTATAGCACTAAACGTCAGTTTGTGATTGTGAATACCATCATTTCTGTTAAAAGTGAAAAGCCCTAAAATGTATTTTTTTTATTGGTTTGAAAACAAACAAAAATTAAACATGCATAAAATGAACGAATAAACAAAACAAAAAACTATATGATATAATATTTATTATTAAATATTTAATTTAATTTTATATTATAGTATTATTTATTTATTTAGTATAAGCATTTCCATACTACTTTACAGTTAAAAATTAAGGGCAAGAATGACATGATGCAATTAGCATGCGTGCCCCGCACCCACCCATCATGCACACCACAAACACCCGCTCACACACACACACAGCATGACATCGACAGCAGCTGGCACCACCAAGGAGGAAATCATCTGTTCCTTCACTGAGCGACATCGACATCGTCTAAGTTTGACTACTCTGTTGTTAAGCTGGAATTCTGATATCTACTCACGTGGAAACAGAAATTAAAGCCACAAGGGAAAAGCAACTCCATGCCAAATCCAAATTAAGGTCAAGCTATTTTATTGCTGTTGTTTTCAGGCTTGTGTGTGTATTTCATATTTTTAAACTAAAGAAGATTTTAATTTCCATAGAGTCCATAGGCCCACAACAAAGGCCACATAACAAGTTTACATGGAGATTTTTAAAACAGGCTTAACTTTTCGGCAGGAGTTGCTTGGGATGCTTTTTTCTCAAGTTCTACATTGTGACTGTTTGCAGGCATCCCAGCTTCCACTCTTAAAGATACAGTCTCAAGTAGCACAACGAAAAAAAGACTCCCCCGGTTGTCATATAGTCATGCCTTTTAGATATGGGGTGCTGGTAGAGGATTTCAGAGAGGTTTCCCAAACACATCATTTTACTATATGTAATAAGTTAAAAATAAAAATAAAAAATCAATTATATAGTTTATATGTGTGGAGTAGACATAGCCTATATACCTTATAACAGATGTGCCTTAATTAGAAAGTAATTGAATCAATCTCTCAACAAAATTGTTCATAAGTACTGATTCATTCAGAAACAAAACACCACTGCTATATCAATTTCTTCGATATTGGTTGAAACTATTTTGGATTTTTTTTTTTTTTTTTTTTTTGAAAAAACACCTTAACTGACAATACTGGTGTCTAAAATATAATCTCAATGGAACTGAGAAATGCTGGCAGTTCGTTTTTAGTTTTTTTCTTAAGTTTGGTTTTACTATAGTTAACATTCATTTTATTTGAAAATTATATTTAATAAGAAAAATTTTTAATATAATTTTCGTTTTAATTTATGATAATAACCGAAATTGTATGTAGAAAATCCATCATAGCAGATATTGTGGTGATGAGATACTTTAGTTAAGGAATAAATAAACGATTGAATGGACTTCTCTAAATGTCTCATTATCACCCACACCTTATCTGCCCTTTTAATTCGACTACAAAACACTGCAATAACCTTCTAATAGCTCTATAATCAAGTTTTCTCAGTCAGACTAGTGTTTATGCATTGAGTGGAATATATTTTATATTGGACTGAACTGTGAAAGACTTCTTGTATAAAACTCTATGAGCACCACCTACTGGTCAATTCAATGATCTTTCTAATAGGGCCTGAAACACACAAACATACCCACTTACTCATCCCATAAACAACAAAAATACATATATGTTCCTCCCTCCTATGTTCTTATGTCCCTTAACTTTAATAAATATTTTAGCTCTTCAGTGATTTGCTGAACACAATTAAAGAGACTGGACCAAGTGAATCTCAATAAATTGATATGACTTATTTATTTGCTATATAACTTTTACATAGAAATGCGCTTTGTGTAATAAAAAAGCGTTTGGATATATTTTAGACATTTTCAGAGATTTTACAAAAGCAAGCCCACACTGCCCCCCTCTGGCCTCTAGTAAAACTAAACCCAGTGACTGATCTGACCACCAAAATGATTTGCATTCAGAGTTACAGAACATGGACAAGTGAAAATATGCATTGTCATACTTCAAAACAACAATGTCCATTATATGCTATGGCAAATCAAATATCCAGGTGTACAGAATAAGCATATTCCTAGCACATTTTATTTTAAAATGAAAAGAGATTATTCTAAACATCATTTGAAAGGAATTTGAATTGTCACGTGGTGTACTTTATCAAAGTAATATGGAAATGTCCAAAGTGCTTGTCTAGCAAAAACTGAAACCTGCTACTATTTGTGATTCATTCCGAGAGATGCAGTAAATTTATATGTCCTCATCCACCCACCCGAGTCTAAAGAAAACCTTTGGCAAACACTGCATGCATGCAGACCAAAAAAAAAAAAAAAAAAAAAAAAAAAAAACTCAACACATAAGCATTTAAACACATCAGCCTCTCTCCTACCCATTTCCTTTCCTATTTCTCTGATAAGCACAAAAGCACTAAACTGGATGGAAAATATGTGGTTAAGATTCATATATTTTTAACTGTGAATAAAACAAGACCTTTTCATAACAAATACACAGACAGTGTGATTAAGTAAAAGTCCTTTGAAAAGAAACTCTGTTGCTTTGAATATTTCAATGCTTTTTTTTTTTTTTTTTTTTTAACAGGCAGATCTAACATGCACCAATCTGAAAGAAAGTAATAAACAGAAAAACTAATTTGTACATTACTACTGAGGAGTAACTAATGTCTTTTTTTCTTTGTAGTATTAAGATTATTTTTAAAAATGAAAAAAATAAGTTTGATTGTCACAAGCAAACACACTGTCATACTCAGCATGGAGTGTGTTTTGGAGAAACTGGGTTAACTGTAAAAATAAGTAAAAATAATAAATGTTGCAGTAATTCAGTTTAAGAGAAATATACACCTTAAAATAGACACCACTTCACACAGGAAACCTACTTGCACATCCTGTTATTTAGATCATCGCTGTGTCCACAAAGACTGTACTAACACACACTTATATTATAGATAAGTAACTGAGTACCAGAATAAAAATTCAGGTTTACATTTTTTAGCTCTTAAAAAATATAAATGTAAAAATATTTAAGTATGTAATTATTACATATATTTTACATTCAGATATAATAGTTAAAGTCCTCTAACTTGAATAATTACATGTGATGTAATATGACAAAAAATAATAATAATAAAAATTATTATATTTGGAAAGTTTCAGAATCCACCTCAGTTCTGTTTTAGGTCTATTCAGTTTGTGTTCTGACCTGAGCGTAAGTACTGAAGTCAGAACTCTGCACTCGCTTTGTCTTGCGTTGCTTTTGTCTCTTGGTGATCACATCTAAAGATGCATAACACACCTCTTCATCTGCACACTGAAAGTAAAATCAGTAAATGAATTTTTCAGTTTTTAGAAAAAGAGTCAATGTATGCAATGAATCTGCATGATAATATTTTTCATACCTCAGCTGTATTTCTGCCTTTTAACTTATCCTTCTGATCTGTCGCAGCATCTGCAATGGATTGTTAAAGTAGATCATCACTTACATACATAAATGCTCTAAAGTGCATGAAATTCTGGTTATGTTACATTTCAGTTTCTAGATTTACTGTTAAATTTTGTGTACTAAATTTGGTTTCTCATCCAAAGTATGGTAACTGAAAAAAGCTGTTGACCTGTATTTTAAAATAAACACACACGCGCAAACAAAGGATCGTGAATTAGTGAATAATTACCTGTAGTTTTCTTACAACAGAGGCAGTACACACAGATGGAGGACAGAAGAACACACACTGGACACACGCTGACCAGCAGCGTCCAGCAGAGCACACAGTTCGGGGTGATGTCCAGGGGCCCAGAACAGGAAGATACTTGCTCAACTAAACATAAACAAATGATATTCTTTTTTTTATTATTTTTCTTCACTGAGAAAGGAAAAGTTCCCCAGAATTACAAAATTGATGATATAATAACTGTCAGAAGTATTTTCTTACCTTTTAAAGAGAGACGAGTTGTTTGGTTTCCATAATAGTACACTTTTGATGAGGAGATGATGCCTTTTGCATCTTTTGTTATATTATTCTCTACTGTTTTACAGTAATACAGTCCCAGATCAGAGACACTGATGTTAGTAATATGTAGATCATAGGATTTACTGTAGGGGTTGTGAATAAATTTGAATCGCGAAAATATCTTGAGGTACAGTTTCCTAAAATCTATTATGAGAGAGGGTTGATTTTCATGAGAGCAGTTTCTTATCCATAAAATTTTGGAACCGAGAGTTAGAGAGCGATCACAGTAGAGAGTGATGTTGTCTCCTGGTCTGACTTTCATCTCCACTTCTTCTCCATAGATTATTTTCTGAGAGAACAGTAAGATGTCTGTAAAAGCACATCATAACTTCATGAAGTACTTCAACCTGTACGATTAAACCAAAATATTCACATAAGTGACTTTTTTTTCTAAAGAAGTATAGGTTTTCTTACACATGAGCACGATGAGAGCAAGTATTGTCTTCTCCATCTCAGTCAGTGATTGTGCGTGATAGTGACATTGAAACTGGTGAGGGTCTTAATGCACATGTCAACTTCTATCTGATTGGTCCACGCCAATGGAAAGCTTGACCTAAAATGGTCTGCATCATGCGGGGTTGGCAGAAAATTGGCGTGTTTTTTTTTTTTTTTTTTTTTTTTTTTTTTGGAAGTAACAAAGAGTTACCTTATAGACTTTTTTGTTGTTGTTTCTTTGTTTGTTTCTTTGTTTTTCACTAATTAGGCTTTGTGATCAGGCACCTGATGGGTTCATAAAAATGGAACTCTTCAAGATAACTCATGCTGATAGATATGTTTAACTATAGATTTGATTTAGACAAAAAGATAAGGCATCCTTATTTGAGGCAATTTGCAGTTTGCATATCAAATTCAATTAGTCAATTCATGCCTCTCATGAGTTTTTGAATCAAAGTTCACTTATAAAATGCATATGGTTCTTTGTATTTTTGTAATGGGTTCAATTCAACACCTAAACATGTCAAAACAGGAAACCCACAAGTATTTCCTTCAGACCACTTACAAACACATTAGCAAATCGTCATGAAACTCTCACTTCACATCTCGACTTAGTGGATCATTGGTCACCAAGCACATATGTTTCCATTAGTCTTTCTGTGGTTTTCTGTTTCAGTTGAAGTGCACATATTTGCATGAGAGAAGTTAGAAGCTAAAATAACTGCTACTAGTGCTCTATACTGTTGTTAAACTGACACTGATGGATGTCCACTGATCTGGAATTAGCTACATTTAATTATAAGACGGTGTAATTTAGTATAATACAAGTGAAGATGAATAAATCTTGCCCAACTACGAACGATAATGAAAACTGTAATATCAGCAAGACTAACTGGTCCTCGTGGGTCAGATATGTCTATGTGATAGATAGATAGATAGATAGATAGATAGATAGATAGATAGATAGATAGATAGATAGATAGATAGATAGATAGATAGATAGATAGATAGATAGATAGATAGATAGATAGATCTGCAATGTGCTTAAAGAGCTTCTCTTAAGAAGCCTACTTCCTCAACAAACAGGAAGCACAACCACAAATAGGCCAACTTTATGTCTCGGCAATGATACAGATGCATGTTGTTCAGTGTGTTCAGCACTGGGAGCTGTCCAATGTGCTAAACAGCTTATATTGAAGGCAGCCAGTCTGCAAAAACAAAAGCTTTTGGAATGTTTTACTCTACTTTTCATTCTGACACAGGAACCCACTTCCACATCCTGATACTCATAAATGTGTGACCACAAAAACTGTGTGGAAATGTACTAAAAAGTGTAAATGTACTTTATTTGTCAATAGTTATAAAGAAGAAGAAGAAGAGAAAGAAGAATAATTGCTTCATATTTTTCATCTATGATTTAATCACAGACAAACATTTTAAACAACAAACTTGTCATTAAGATAATATTTCATTGATTCAGTTTCTGTTCGGACATGAGTGTATGAAATCTGCTTGTGTTTTCTTATGTGAACCTTCTTTTTTTTATCTCCTGGTCATCAAGTCTACAGATCCATAACAGTCTTCACAATTATTCTCCTGTAATTAAAATGTATGTTTTGATTTCATTATATAACATATTTATTACAGTATAGTACATTTTAGGCTGTTTTTACTTGTAACATTAACTATCAATGCATTAATGCATTTAATAAAAATAAGCAATATGTTTGTTACTGTATTTATTAATATTTGATACTGTAAGTTATTATAAAATAGACATGTGCACAGATACTTCATATAAGCTCAAATACATTAAGTTAACAGATCATATTAACAGTTCATGTTAGTTCATGTTATTTTTTGTTATTATTTCATTCATTCATTCATTTTCAACATTATTGTAAAGTGGTACCCTTTTTTCTTTTTCTTTTTTTTATCTACAGGAAAAAAAAGAGCCAGTAATTGAAATATTACATATTGTAGATAAACTTGTTTATGTTGTTCATACCTCAATATTTCTACCTTTCAGCTTGTGTTTTGGATCAGTTACAGAATCTAAAATTTTATATTTAAATTATAGCATTATAAAAATAATTAAACTTTTGTAAACACGATGGCTTTTCTTTTCTTTTTTTCTTGTGAGGGGGTTTGGTGCCATGGTATCTTTGTTTCCAGGTGGAACGTGACATACAAGTCTCGTGGAAATCCTGTAGAATTCAACCACTCCTGAAGTGTTTCCACTTTTGTGTCTAATATGCATCAGGCGTCTAGCCAACTGTCCATGGGCATGACATCTGAGGCTGAGACTACCCTACCTGCAAAATGAAGGAAACATTGTGTATTGATGGTGAAGTTCTAGTGAACATCAACCTGTCTACTCATCTGAAGTATTTACCTGGATTCCCCTACCTGCCTTCAGCAGTTCATCTGTTCTCATATCCTTATTCCTGCAAGTGAATAGGAAACCAATTAGCATGAGAAGTCATTTGATCTTTGTTTGACAAATCCTGTAAAAGCAAAGACACATTTTCTTGATGAGAAGGTGAAGTTCTCCAGAATTACACAAACAACTATGTAATGTCTAACAAGTGTTTTCTTACCTTCCAGAGAAAAATGAGTTGTTTAGTTTCCATAATTGTACATTTCAGATGAGGAGATTAAGTCTTTTCCATCTTCATCTCCGGGTTTGCACATAGTAGTTCAGTCCCAGATCAGAGATGCTAATGTTAGTAATATGAAGGATTTACTGTAGGGGCTGTGGGAAAAGCTAGGTCGCTGAAATATTGAGGTTTGCTAAAATCTGAGAGGCTTTATTTTCATGAAAGCAGTTTCTTATCCATACAGTGAGAGAACCAAGAGTTGGAGAGCAGTCACATTAGAGAGTGTTGTGTCCTGGTCTGACTTTATTGTGACATATTTTCTAAAAAAGAACAGGTAAGACTTTTGTACAGACACAAAATAACTGAAGTTATTCAATATATACCGGTGCATCTCAGTAAATTAGAATGTTAATTTCACTTGCTGAAGAGGAGACTAAAGACAGAAACTCCCCAAAACAAGAAACATTTGGAATTGGGTGCATTAAAAGCTGGGGAAAGTATTTCAAAGCATATGAGCAAGAGTCTGGTGATGTCTATGGGTTGCAGATTCACTGCCCTGATTGCATGCAAGGGATCTGCAACTAACTATTAGTTGTTGGTCTTTTACATCTGCCTTCAATTCAACCGTCAATACTTATGCTCACATCAAATAGTGGGATGAACTCTGTTTGGTAAAGTATGTATTTGTCGAAAGACCTAATAATAAAATTTGACATTTTTGTCGTACTGTATTTGTCTGTGTTTCGTCGTACTGTGTTTCGTCTTTTAATCATATTTGCAAAAGCCTTGCCTCCACAGCAGAGAAGGCAATTTTGTCTTTCCTGTTCCAATACTTATGGAGAGCACTGTATAATGCCCCCGACTGCGGAGTATTTTTTCACACCAGTCTCAGCAAGTGCTCAAATTTATACCTGCCCATACCTGTTCTTGGAAGAATTTCAGTTGAGCCCTGCCCATACTAATGCTGCTGAGGATGGCCTGTGTATGACCTCTGTAACAACTTCTGAGGATTTGGAAGAGGTTATACCACTAAACCTCTCTTCCCCATTGTTTCCTACCCACAGTATCAACCAGTACAAAAATCTCCTTTGGTGACCATGCTCCTGCCCAGCCTCCCTCTCCTTCCGCCTCTGCTAAATCCAGTCAGTTCTCTGACCCCACATCTGCTGGATGCCTTCAGTTCATCCGTTAGAGATTCCAGCCAGCTTTTCTGAGTCACCTGGGGCTTTCAGGTCTTCATTTAGCATTAATTTCACCATAAATATACAGCATGTGTAAGTTACTATTTTGAAAAAAAAAAATTGCACATAAGTTGTTCATTTTATGCAAATCTATCAGTCAGTTTCATTTCAAAAAGGCATTTTTGGATTTCTGTGTCATTATCAAAGAATTTTTGTTTTGAAGTGATTTTGACACCATTCTCTTTAATTGGAAGGAAGGTTAGCCACAAGATGGAGCCATTGTTTTCTTCTCTTTTGGGATGTATTCATGTTCACAGACACAACACTGAGAAACAGCTGGATTAATGTACAGGCCTATACAGCAGACATATCCACTCTGATCTGAGACAGATTATTTGAAATAATAGACAGAATCACATCTTGGCGTATGGATGCTCAAATGTGATAGATTTGAGGCTCTTTAGTGAGGATGCCAACTCTTATTTGATTGGCTGACTGTAGTAGAAGTATTTCTGCTAAAGGGCTTTGATACACTCAATCTTTGTTATTGTCTTTATGAAAATATTTATTAAACTGAGAAAAATCTTGTGTGATGATGAAAACCATCACAATAGAGACATGTGAGGCATCATTGTGTTCCAGTTATAATATAAAAATAGGTTTCCTGTATTCTTACCAGCTCTCAGTGTTGAGAGAAGTTACTTTACTTGTTAGAAATCTAGTTATTAATAATAATAATAATAATAATAGTCCTGTGATGCATTCAGGGTGTTGCTTACAGGATACCAATACAGGCCTGAGCATCCCTATGGCATTATTCAGGTCAAGCAATCTGGAAAAGGGAAGGATAAATAATAATAATAATAATAACAATAGGCTGTAAAATACTTAAATTAAATATTCAAAAAAGTATTAATTATTATTTAAAAAATATATATTTTTTTTTATTCACCACAAAACATTTTAATATTTAATACTTCACAGAAATCTAAAAAGCATAATTTCAAACAAAGAAATTGGTAAATATTAATATGAAGTTTGTAAATATGAAAATATGAATAAAATAAATTATAAATAAAATTATAAATAAAATGCTACTTTTACAAAATAAACCATTATCACTCACATTTTTATTTAATTTGTTGTATTTCTACACTGCAATAAAGCTGTTTAAATAAAAACAGTTTTACAGATGCATGTCTGCTTTAGGGTGAAAACATTTGCGGTTGGTTCTTATAGCTGAGCACAGCAATGGACAGAAAGAAAGCGAGTGGTTAACAAAAACAAACAGGAAATCATTTTGACATCCTGCTAAGCTACACTTTATTAAACTAAAAATGCACCTTTTTTCCTGTGTAATATTTGATTAGGTTTGTTTTTTAAGCCAATTCTGTGACAAACAACTTATTTCTAAATCAGGGTTGCAAAACACACTGGGATTTACAGTTGCTGTTAAGCACTTTTTTTCTCTCATATTTGGAGATGTCTACATACGTTTTTGGTCAAAAACAATTTATATGTTATCCCAGACCACCAAATATGCAAATAACTTTTAAAAGTAAAACAAGAGACCATACAAAATATATTTTTTATTATTATGAATATTTTATGCATTATGGATAACTAAATATGTAAATGTGTAATAATTGCATATAAAAAATGTGTTGGATGTGTGTGCATATCTAATAAATGTAGTTAAATTAAGCTTGAGAAAAAAGTGTGAAATCTCACTTGGCATTGCTGAGTACAAAAAAAAGTGAGCAATAGTAAGCAGCAAGTTGGCAGTAAGTATAAACTGATCAGGCAGAATCACATCTTGGCATAGGGATGTGCAGATGAATGTAAAATAAGTACAGTGAGAAAAAATGCAGGTCTAAACACAGGAACATACGTTTTCCTCATCATTTTTGATTATGTTAGATTATAAACGACATCAAATGTGTGAAACATCTTTTATTTCAAAACCACCCACCCGATTTCAGACACCCTCTGAAAAAAAGGTACAATGATGTCAACGGAGCAATAACTCTGCAAATGGTATACACCTCTGTACCTTATTACCTTAGTAACTTAAGTCACATAAATATTTATAAAAATAGCCAAAATACATTGTATAATATTTTGCACCATCTGCAAAATATTTTCCTATCCTATCAAACCATGCATCAATGGAAATATGATTTATTCAGCTTTCAGATGATGTACAATTCTCAATTTTGAAAAACTGATACTTATAATTGGTTTTGTGGTCCAGGCTCACATATTAGTGCATTAGGGCAGATAAAGTTGTTAACAAAGTGTAACGACTTTAATTCATGTGAATTCTCAATGTGAATTCTACAAAATTAAGACTGGCCAGATTTTTTTTCTGAGGCAACTCAGAAATCTGCGAATTAAATCAGTAAAATAATTTTATTCCACTCAAAAATAACAGCATTTTAAAATCATAAGCTTTAAAAACATAATATACACATATTTACAATTTGTTTGCAGCTTTGATTTCAGACCAAAGACTGGCCAAAACTTTATATCAATTATATATTTACAAATGTATTTTGGAAAAGGTGATAAGGAAATGAACGGCAAACAAGATACCTTTGGTTTGAGCCAAACAGAAGCAACAAACACAGATGGAGGACAGGAGTGAAGAGAGGAGAACACACACCGGACACACACTGAACAGCAGCATCCAGCAGAACACACAGTCTGATACAGGAGATACTTGCTCAACTAAACATAAACAAAATATATTATTTTTCTTCGCTGAGAAAGGAAAAGTTCCCCAGAATTACACAATTGATTATATAATAACTGTTTTCGTACCTTTCAGAGAGAGACGAGTTTTTTGGTTTCCATAATAGTACACTTTTGATATCGAGAGGATGCCTTTAGCATCTTTTGTCATATTATACTCTAGTTTTGCACAGTTGTACAGTCCCAGATCAGACACACTCATGTTAGTAATATGTAGATCATAGGATTCACTGTAGGGATTGTGGATAATTCTGAATCGCTGAAATATCTCCTCATCCAGTTTCTTATAATCTATTATGAGAGACGGTTGATTTTCATGAGAGCAGTTTCTTATCCAAACAATGAGGGAACCGAGAGTTAGAGAGCGATCACAGTAGAGAGTGATGTTGTCTCCTGGTCTGACTTTCATCTCCACTTCTTCTCCATAGATTATTTTCTGACAGAACAGTAAGACATCTGTAAAAGCACAACATAACCTCATGAAGCACTTCAAATTGTACAATTATACGAAAAAATTCACAGTAGTGACATTTTTATTTTTCTAAAGAAGTATAGGTTTTCTTACATGTGAGCCCGATGAGAGCAAGTCATGTCCTCTCCATCTCAGTCAGTGATTGTGCGTGGTAGTGATAATGACACTAGTGAGGGTTTTAATGCACATGTCAACTTCTACCTGATTGGTCCACGCCAATGGAAAACTTGACCTGAAATGGTCTGCGTCATGAGGGGTTGGCAGTAAATTGAGCTTTTTGTTTAGAAGTAACAAAGAGTTACCTTATAGACTTTTTTCTTCACTAATTTGGCTTTGAGGCATATTTAACTATATATTTGATTCAGAAGATAAGGCATCATTACTAGAGACAATTTGCAGTTTACATTGCAAATTCAATTAGTCAATTCATGCCTCTCATGAGTTTTTGAATCAAAGTTCACTTATAAAATTATTGTGGTTCTTTGTATAATTGTAATGGGTTCGATTCAACATCTAAACATGTCAAAACAGGAAACCCACAAGTCTTTCTTTCAGACCACTTACAAACACTTCACATTTGCAACTCATTATGAAACTCTCACTTCACATCTCTGTGTGGATCATTCTCTTCTCTTCATATACTTCTTCAACAAACAGGAAGCACAACCACAAATAAGCCAACTTTATATATCAGATATGACGCAGATGTTCTGTGTGTTCAGCACTGGGAGCTGTCCGATGTGCTGAATTTTTTTTTATTTAAACATTGGTAGGCCTATGCTAATTTTAAATTGAATTACGTTTATTTATTTAGCAAACTGATGTAATTCAATTAAAGGCAAGATATTAATTTTGTAGTGTTATATTAAAATGGACCACAATGTTAGAAAGGTTACAAGCAGAGATTGTTCTACCATTGGAGAAAGTGTAGCTAAAGTTTCAGTGTATTCAGACTTAAAATTCCAACAGGAAAAATGCCTTTGATTGTCTGTATACACTTAAATAAGCTAACCACAAAAAAAGAGCTATGGAATGTGGAATGCTTTTAGTATAAATATGTTAGTCCGGTCTCGAGTCCCACGTAGGAGATGGAAGGATATAAAACTGGAGCGACGACAGTGAAGGACGAGAGAGGACCAGGCCTGGGCATTTAGTTTATGGTTTGCTTTTTATTTGCGTGCATCAGTCGACCGTGAGAAGCTGATGCGCTGTTTTGTGTTTATTTTGAATAATTAAAATGTTATTTTGATTGTGCGCCGGTTCCCACCTCCTTCTCACCGATGAATATGGAGATTTTATTATTACAAACACTTACAACCATTGTTGGGGTTAACGCATTACAAGTAACGGAAGTTACGTAATCAGATTACTTTTTTAAGTGACTACAGTCTGTGTTTCATTCTTAGAGATGCTGTAAATATACTTACTCATCCATCACAAGGTGAGGGGAAAGTTAGCAACTGCTAAATAATGCAGGCATTGCAAGTATACAAAACCGAACTCGCCACAAACTAACCGTATAAACATTTACAGACAAAAACCAAACTATGTCCTTTCTATCTCATATGTAAATAATCAGCAAACTGGATGGAAACATTTGTGGTTAAGATTGTTATCTTTATAACTGAAAATAATGTGACCTTTCTTTGAAAAAAAGAAAGAAAGGAGTCTGAAGGTCCTTTGAAGAGCAACTCAAAGGGTTCAAAAGAAAAACTTAAACAAAAAAAAAAATTATTTCTGTTTTATCTCAAGACATCACTATAATGGGATGGAAAAAGAGTCTGATTTAAGAAAATTTGATGAGGCTTATTGAAAAATAAAATGAGTCACATAAATGATGCGGTCATCCAGTTGAAGAGAACTATAAACATCTTAAAGGGGTCATGAATTGAGAAACCAAAATTCCTTTGATCTTTTGACATGAGAGGTCATTATACTATATATATATTGGTTAGTTTAAAAACTGTTTATATTGAAGGCAGTCTGCCGAAACGTTGGCTTTTTGAATGTTCTACTCTATGATGTAATAATGCCGATTCTTGCATGTAGTGTAAATAATGAGAACCGAACACACAGGTCTACCAGAAACTGAATGATAAAGATGGCTCTAAAGACAACATGATGTTGCGCAGTACTAAGTTGTGGAAAAACTTGCATTCCTTCTTATTCCAGCATTAGAAAAGATTAGATGCACTTTATTTGTAATGAAGATCCAGACTAGTCAGTAAGAACTTGGTCCTTTGTTCACATAATTTTACCACAGATGCACGATGCTGTGCCGACTATATTTGGTCTGACAGTAATGTCGCAACACAAGTGTGAGTATCATTTTTCATTATGTGGTCACTATTGCTTTGCCTCTTCTCACAGATTGTTTGTTATGTACTGAGTTTTTAAGCGTTTTTAAGCTAAATCACAGCAGGGTCAGTTTATGAGGAATGTACTGTATGCTCTCAAACATACACAACTATTAGCCAATCATAGCAGTGGACGTTTACTTCCAATTTACAATCTGCCGTGCCTAAAAAAAGAACAGAAATTATATTATTATTTCTAAAAACTTGAAAACGTACTGTAACAATTGGACCTCAGAGAGCAGAACGAAATTAAAATAATAAAGGCAATGCATGACCTCTTTAAACTAAAGGGTACATAAAACAGGAAACCCACTAACACATCCTGTTATTCATCACTGTGTGTCCACAGAGACTGTATGGAAACATACTAAAACACTTTTACTGAAAGAAGAAGAAGAAGAATAACAGCTTAAAAAGAAGAAGAAGAATTATTGCTTCATATTTCTATGATTTAATCACAGAAAAACATTTTAAACAACAAACATGCCATAAGCATAATATTTCAATGAAAATGGCTCCTTCAGCTTTCTAATCTATTAAGTTTCTGTTCGGACAGGAGCGTAAGTAGTGAAATCTGAACTCTGCATTTGTGTTTTCTTGTGTCGGTTTTGTCTCCTGGTCATCAAGTCCACAGATGCATAACACACTTCGCTATCATAATTTTCCTGTAATAAAAATTTATGTTTTGATTTAAATATATATCATTACTGTATATATTTACTTTTTACATGGAACACTTATTAACAATGTATTATAATATTTACTAACAATGAGCAACGTATTTGTTACTGTATTTATTAATCTTATATATAAATGATATCTGTTCATATAAATTATATTAACAGATAGTTAATGTTAACTTTTTTTATTTTTTATTTTACTTGTTCATTTATTTATTTGCCACCTTATTTTAAAGTGGTGCCCAAATCTTTTTAAGCTACAGAAAAAAAGAAATATTCAATATTGTGGATAAACGTGCGTGTTTCATTGGTCATACCTCAATAATATTTCGACTTTTCAGCTTGTTTTTTTGATCAGTTGCAGAATCTAAAATGGAATATTTAAATTAGAGCACTGCAATTCATGCAGTATTTAAAAAAATATATTTTGTCATTGACAAAATCTGTAACACTTAGGCAGTATAAATCTGTGAATAATCACCTGTAGCTTTCCTACAACAGAGGCAGTACACACAGATGGAGGAGAGGAGAACACACACGGGACACACACTGAACAGCAGCACCCAGCAGAGCACACAGTCTGATACAGGAGGTGGTGTGGAGGGGGTGTCCAGGGGTCCAGAACAGGAAGATACTTGCTCAGGATAAAATAAATACAAATGTATCAGTGAATGTACAAATCTTGCTTGATGAGAAGGTAAAGATTTCCAGAATTACACAATAAAATTGTGTAATTATGTCTAACAGAAGTGTTTTCTTACCTTCCAGAGGAAGCAGAGTTGTTTGGTTTCCATAATAATACACCTCAGATTGCGAGATGAAGCCTTTTTCATCTTCATTTACCTTCATCTCTAGTTTTGCACAGTAGTACAGTCCCAGATCAGACACACTGATGTTAGTAATATGTAGATCATAGGATTTACTGTAGGGGTTGTGAATAAATCTGAATCGCTGAAATATCTCCACGTCCAGTTTCCTAAAATCTAATATGAGAGACGGTTGATTTTCATGAGAGCAGTTTCTTATCCATACAATGCTGGAACCAAGAGTTAGAGAGCGATCACAGTAGAGAGTGATGTTGTCTCCTGGTCTGACTTTCATCTCCACTTCTTCTCCATTGATTATTTTCTGACAGAACAGAAAAACTGTAAAAGTAATCATATCTTTATGTAGCACTTGTACATATTTACAGTGACAGATTTACTAAAAAAAAAAAAAATAAATAAAAAAAAACACTAAAGACTTATATATTTTTTTCTTACACATGAGCGTGATGAAAGCAAGTCTTGGCTTCTCCATTTCAGTGAATGATTGTGAATAACTGCCACTGGTTGAGGGTCTTAATGCAAATGTTAACGCTTGTCTGATTGGTTCACACCAATGGAAAGTTATACCTAAAACAGCCTGCGTCATGAGGGGCTGGCGGGACAAATATGCAGAAAAGGCTACATTATTTGATTATAAAATATAACTTGTGTTTGCATCATTAGCATCAGAAATGATTTTCACATGAAGATAAGCCCAGGATTCTGTGCTTTCCATTTCACATGCAATGAGAAAATGTATAAACTTTGAACTGTAGGACTGTCATCGTTTTATTGTAGTGGATCAAAATAAGAATCTATTATGCAACAACTTCTAAACATGTCAGAACAGGAAACCCACAGGCCTCATTTAGAACACTTATGGTATAACCTCCTTACATTTATATCCTTTACACCTCATCAAACTTTCACTTCACATCTCTTGTAGATTATTGATCATCAAGCAAGTATGTTTCCATTATCCTTTGTTTGCTTTTGTGTTAGTTAAAGTTCGTGTATTTGCATTGAGGCATCTATCTCACACAGAGATGTATAGTAACGAAGTAGAACTACTTCACTACTGTACTTAAGTACTAAAAGGCGGTATCTGTACTTTACTGGAGTATTATTTTTTTCTCCTACTTCAACTTTTAATTCGGTACATATTTTCGCTGAGTTTAATACTTTTACTCCGATATTTTTTTTATGTGCTGCATCGTTACTCGTTACAATTATAATAATGTTACGAATCATTCCATTACAAACCACTGCCAGAACTGTAGATGGCAGATTTGATGAAGCTGGCACATCATTGAGCGAAACAAGCGATTAAGAAGACTGCGCGTGCTGACTGAACTGCTGTGAAGAGAGAAATGAACACCGAGCCGAGCCAGATAATGACTCGTTCACGAGTCAAGAACCGGTTGCATCGGTTCTCGGATGACCAGTAACGTTAGTTCTTTCTTGACAGTTCGATTCAATAAACCAGTTGAAGAAAACAGTTCACCGATTCTTTTGCGCTCGATGCAATGGCGTCATTGGCGTTGACTGCACATGGGCTCATAACATTAACACAGAATCAGTTCAGAATCAATCACCAAAAGAATCAGTTCGGTTCAGACGCTCTGTGTGTCGGTTTGCTTCACGCTAAATCACACATGCGCAGTATCATAAGCTCATCGGTTCACGAATCAGAAGCGTCTGACAGAAACGGTTCTTGACTCGTGAATGAGTCATTATCTGGCTCGGCTCGGTGTTCATCTTCAGTTCTCTCTTCACAGTAGTTCAGTCAGTGTACTGTTTGAGTCAATGAATTACTCCGGGATATTGGTTTGTTTTAACTCAGAGGGAGTGTCAGACACAATAAACAAGTTAACAGCTTAATTCATCTGTGGATTAATGCGTATTGGAGACGCGAACTGTTTAAAATGATTCAGTTCGATTTGGTGGACTGTTTCAAAAAGATCCGGTTACATCGAATGATTCGTTCGCGAACCAGATATCACAAACTGCTTTGTTTTTAACTGTCTTACAACAGACACGGAAGAGAAGACAATGCTGAATAAAGTCGTAGTTTCTGCTATTTTTGGACCAAAATGTATTTTCGATGCTTCAAAAAATTCTAAATGACCCTCTGATGTCTTACGGGTTTGAAACAACATGAGGGTAAGTTATTAATGACATCATTTTGCAAATTGGGCTAACTAACCCTAGTAACCGTTTTTTGTTTACAAGAAGTCACAGTCAAAGGAATTGTGATTGTCCTTTAGGTTAATCATTTGAAATAGTAAAAACAATATGTTCAAACTTTTGACTACTTTCTTTAATAGCTACATAACACAATACTTCTACTTTTACTTTCAGTACTTGAGTAGTAAATTTTAAAATAGACTACTTGCAATACTTAAGTACAAAAAATGTTGAATACTTTAGTACTTCTACTTAAGTGTGGTGCTTAAAGAGCACTTCAACTTCTACTCAAGTCACTTTTTTGATAGAGCACTTGTACTTTTACTCAAGTATTGGTCTCTAGTACTTTATACATCTCTGATCTCACATTAATTCATGCAGGATAAGTTTCATATGTGTTCTTATAGATACGGGAATAGCTGTCTAATAAAGTAAGGATACAATTGAAGAATACTGAACCCTCATATCAACGCAATGTTGTGCTTTGTGAAGACAAAATTTAAATTAAAATTAAAAGCCTAGGAAAAGTTCAAAAGTGTACCGTATAAGCCCAGTATGATTTTTAATGCTTCACATTTCATTAATTAAACTGTTACATTTGATGGATTTTTTAATTAGTCAGCCTAAAGACCTAGTGATCAAAGAGGCCAGATATTAATGACAGTTTTAAATTTTCGCCATTTCCTTTTTTTTTATTTCTTAGCTAGAATATTTCACCTCAAAAAAATTAACATTTGCTACAAATAGACTCACCCTCAGGTTTTCCAAGATACATGTGGATGATTTCTTAAAATAAAAAAATAAATAAAATAAAAAACTAAACAAAGATAAAGTGAATAAAGAAAAAGATAAAGATAAAGGAAAAGTGATCCTGTAGCTCAATTGGTAGAGCACTGCGCTGTCAAGCACAAGGTTGGGGGTTTAAATCCCCGAGAACACATGATAGGTAAAAATTGATAGACTGAATTCAATTCAATTCAATTCAATTCAAGTTTATTTGTATAGCGCTTTTTACAAAATAAATCGTTACAAAGCAACTTTACAGAAAATTATGTTTCTACAATATTTAGTAGTAGCTAATAGTTTGTGCCAGGATTTTAGAAAAAATAATAATAATAATAATAATATAAGACGTAGTCAGCTAGACGATGAACTATCAATATTATTAATTAAGTTATTATATGATTTAGTGACACATTTAGCAATAATTGTTAGTTCTGTTTGTTGATTCAAGGTAGCATCATCTGGGGTCCTCTAAGGGTCAGCATCATCTCTTCTCAGGTGTTCTGGATCCAGACTGGAGCTTGTTTAAATCCTAGTTACCACGGGATGTAAATCCCGTGGCGAAACATAACAACAAAATACAGACATCATTAGCATAGCTGCTGATCCAACAAAGTAAAATTAGTTTAACCCAAGTTAATGAATAAAAATGCACCTTTGAACAGATGCAACTACACTCACAGTTAAAAAGATACATTATTCGAATGCTTGGCGAAAGAGATGTGTTTTTAATCTAGATTTAAACAGAGAGAGTGTGTCTGAACCCCGAACATTATCAGGAAGGCTATTCCAGAGTTTGGGAGCCAAATGTGAGAAAGCTCTACCTCCTTTAGTGGATTTTGCTATCCTAGGAACGACCAAAAGTCCAGCGTTTTGTGACCTTAGGGTGCGTGATGGGTTGTAACGTGGTAGAAGGCTAGTTAGGTACGCTGGAGCTAAACCATTTAGGGCCTTATAGGTAAGTAATGATAATTTGTAACTGATACGGAACTTAATAGGTAGCCAGTGCAGAGACTGTAAAATTGGGGTAATATGATCATATTTTCTTGACATGGTAAGGACTCTAGCTGCTGCATTTTGGACGACCTGTAGCTTGTTTATTGACGAAGCAGGACAACCACCTAGAAGTGCATTACAATAGTCCAGTCTAGAGGTCATGAATGCATGAACTAGCTTTTCTGCATCAGAAACAGATAACATGTTTCGTAGCTTGGCAATGTTTCTAAGATGGAAGAATGCAGTTTTTGTAACATTGGAAATATGATTTTCAAAAGACAAATTGCTGTCTAATATAACACCCAGATTTCTGACTGTAGAGGAAGTAACAGTACATCCGTCTAGTTGCAGATTGTAATCTACAAGATTCTGTGTAGTGTTTTTTGGTCCAATAATTAGTATCTCTGTCTTATCCGAATTTAATTGGAGAAAATTGTGTGTCATCCAATCTTTTACATTTTTAACACACTCTGTTAGCTTAGATAATTGGGAAGTTTCATCTGGTCTCGTTGAGATATATAGCTGAGTATCATCAGCATAACAGTGGAAGCTAATTCCGTATTTTCTAATAATATTACCAAGGGGCAACATATATACTGAAAATAGAAGGGGACCTAGGACGGATCCTTGTGGCACTCCATATTTTACTGATGATAAATGAGATGACTCCCCATTTAAGTAAACAAAATGGTAGCGATCGGACAGGTAGGATCTAAACCATCTTAGAGCCTGCCCTTGAATACCTGTATAGTTTTGTAATCGATCTATGAGTATGTCATGATCTATGGTGTCGAACGCAGCACTAAGATCAAGTAAGACTAGAAATGAGATGCAGCCTTGGTCTGACGCAAGGAGCAGGTCATTTGTAATTTTAACAAGTGCAGTTTCTGTGCTATGGTGGGGCCTGAAACCTGACTGAAATTCTTCATACAGATCATTTTTATGCAGGAAGGTGCTCAATTGAGCAGACACAACTTTCTCTAAAATTTTAGACATAAATGGAAGATTTGAAATAGGCCTATAATTTGCCAGTACACTAGGATCTAGTTTTGGTTTCTTAATAAGAGGCTTGATAACCGCCAGCTTGAATGGTTTTGGGACGTGTCCTAAAGTTAACGACGAGTTTATGATATTGAGAAGCGGTTCTTCGGCTACAGGTAACAGCTCTTTCAGTAATTTAGAGGGTACAGGATCTAATAAACATGTTGTTGGTTTAGATACAGTGATAAGTTTATTTAGCTCTTCCTGTCCTATGGTTGTAAAGCACTGCAGTTTATCTTTGGGTGCGATGGATGAAACTGAAGTGTTAGACGCTGTAGAATCTACATTCGCTATTGTATTTCTAATGTTATCTATTTTATCAGTGAAGAAATTCATAAAGTCATTACTATTTAACGTTGGTGGAATATTTGAATCAGGTGGCGTCTGGTAATTTGTTAACTTAGCCACTGTGCTAAATAAAAACCTTGGATTGTTTTGGTTATTTTCAATGAGTTTGTGTATATGCTCTGCCCTAGCAGTTTTTAGAGCCTGTCTATAGCTGGACATACTGTTTTTCCATGCAATTCTAAAAACTTCTAAGTTAGTTTTTCTCCATTTGCGTTCAAGACTACGAGTTAATTTCTTGAGAGAGTGAGTATTACTGTTATACCATGGTACAGTACGTTTTTCTCTAACTTTTTTCAATTTGATTGGGGCAACAGCTTCTAATGTATTAGAGAAAATAGTGCCCATGTTGTCAATAATTTCGTCTAATTCGTGTGTATTTTTGGGTATAATTAGCAGTTGAGATAGATCAGGCAGGTTATTTGCGAATCTTTCTTTGGTGGCTGGAACAATAGTTCTGCCCAGACGGTAACGCTGCGACATATAGTTAATATCAGTTATACGCAGCATGCACGATACAAGGAAATGGTCTGTAATATCATCACTTTGAGGTACGATATCTATAGCAGTAAGATCGAGTCCATGCGATATAATTAAATCTAGTGTATGATTAAAACGATGAGTGGGCCCGGTGACATTTTGCTTGACTCCAAAGGAGTTTATTAGGTCAGTAAACGCAAGTCCTAATGTATCATTTGCATTATCAACGTGAATATTAAAATCTCCCATGATTAGCGCCTTATCAACTGTAACTAGAAGGTCTGAGAGGAAATCTGCAAATTCTTTTAGGAATTCTGTATACGGCCCTGGTGGTCTATACACAGTAGCCAGAGCAAGAGATACATTAGATTTCTTTTGCATGTCTGACAGAGTAACATTTAGCAGAAGTATTTCAAAAGAGTTAAACCTGTATCCTGTTTTCTGGGTAACATTGAGAATATCACTATATATTGTTGCAACACCCCCGCCACGACCAGTCTGACGGGGCTCATGCTTATAACAGTAGTTTGGTGGAGTAGACTCATTTAGACCAAAATAATCATTTGGTTTTAGCCAGGTTTCAGTCAAGCAGAGTAAATCAAAACTATTATCGGTGATCATTTCATTTACAATAACTGCTTTTGGTGCGAGTGATCTAATATTTATGAGCCCAAACTTTACAAATTGTTTTTGTTCATTTACTTTACATTTTTCTGGTTTAATAACGATAAGATTTTTTCTAGATCCTACATTATATTTATATTTTGACCTCACTATTCGGGGAACAGACACAGTCTTAATAGGTTTTACAGCGCAAGTACTTTTAGCATTTAAGCGGTTGGAGCAAAACTCATCATAATGCTTATTTGAGAATTGTCTTACTAGTCACATGGAGCGAAGTGTCCTGGAGATGCTGTCAGAGAGAAGCTCCGCTCCAATTTTGCTGGGGTGTAATCCATCAGCGCGAAACAGTCTAGGACGCTCCCAGAAAAGATTCCAGTTATTAACAAATAGCAGTTTCTGTTCTTTACACCATGACAACAACCATTCATTTAAAGCAAAAAGTCTACTGAACCTTTCGTGTCCTCGTCGATACGTGGGCAGTGGTCCTGACACGACGATCGTCGCCGTGGGCGTCGTGCTGCGAACCGTCTCGATCAGGCTCCTGAAGTCCCTCTTCAGCGTCTCCGTCTGCCGCAGCGTGGTGTCGTTAACTCCGGCGTGAAGCACGACCGCTCTGGGGCTCTCGCCGTCCTTCAGGATCGCGGGTATCTGCGCAGAAACATCGAGAACACGAGCACCAGGCAAACAATGAGTGTGCACTTTACCTTCGGCTATCGTAGCACTTACGTGTCGGACGATGGAGTCTCCGATGATCACAGCGTCGCGTCCTGTCTCGCGGAGGGGAGCGAAGCGGTTCTGGATGGAGATCTCGAAGGCAGGAGGGGGAGAAGTAGTCGCCCGGGACCCAGCTCGTCCTCCGCTGTGGATGCACCCAGGGTCCGTGGTGTCCCGGCGTCGCAGTGAAGGACATCTGGGAAGATCGCGTCCTGGGTGCACCGGGCCTGCGCAGAGAAACACACGGAGTAGACGTGGTGGGACTGTTAACAGTACGCTGTATACTTACCCCGGACTTGTGAGCGTCAGCCCGGGATGATTCCAGCCCGGCTCTCCGCTCTCTCAGCTGGGCCTGCTTCTGTTCCAGGTCGCGAATCTGCTTCCCCACGGCCTCGAGCTCGAGCTGCACAGAGTGGAGACATTCATCCGCCATTAAAGCAAGCAACAGTGAGTACAGCAGTGGTAATGTGTGAGAATAGAGTATTAGCAATGTAAGCGCAGTTAGCAGCAACCACGCTTGCTGATGCTAAAAGCTAATAGCGGACCCGGGAGATCAAAATAAAACTAGTGATAGCGAGGCGCTCTGATTGTTTTTGTTGTAGAATACAATAGAGGATATATTCACGCGTTATATAAACGGAAACAATGATGTATAAAATTGATTTTTAAGTTAAAAATAGTAAATGAAAAGAATATAGTGACGGAGCTCAAACGTAGTACAGCCGTCAACATTACATTACATCTCACTGAATGCACTGTAAGTCGCTTTGGATAAAAGCGTCTGCTAAATGCATACATTTATTTATTTATTTATTCAATTACAGTAATTCCTGCAACCTCCAGAGACCGAATTCACAGCGGTGTGTGATTTACTGTTATCAGATACAAGCTGAATATGTTTTTTAGCTATGTTTGTAAGGCAAAAGATGTGGCTTTTCTTCATAATTTCACAATATAATGGAGAGACAGCCTCATATACTTCAGAAAATATTCAGCATGTTATTCAGTCAGTTCAGCACTGGCAGCTGTCCAATGTGTTGAATTTCTACTGGTTCTCCACACATTTAATGCATGTTAAAAATCTAAACAAAATCACTATATTCGATAATTGTATGTTGAGTTGACAGGATAATGTAATTTTCTCTGTAAATGAAGAATGTCTAATATAGGCTATTGTACATTTCCTTAGTCTTAAACAAGAAATCCTGTAAATGAGAAAATCAATTAGATTTCCTTGTCACTGAAAGTTCATATAAAAATTTTTTTTTCTCCAGAATCAGTTCAGAATCAATCACCAAAAGAATAAGTTTGGTTCAGACGTTCTGTGTGTCGGTCTGCTTCACACTGAATCACACATGCGCAGTATCATCAGCTCCTCGGTTCTCGAATCGGACACGTCTGACAGAAACGGTTCTTGACTCGAGAACGAGCCAGTCTGTTGTTTGTTATTACAGTTTTTTTTTTTTTTTTTTTTATTGTTATTTGTTATTAGTTGAATTACTCCGGGATATTGTTTTTTTTTTAACTTGGAGGGAGTGTCAGCCACATTAAAAAAAATAACAGCTTAAGTTATTTGTGGATTAATGCATATTGGAGACGAGAACTGTTTAAAAGGATTCATTTTGATTTGGTGAACTAGTTCAAAAAGATCTGGTTACATTGAATGATTCGTTCACGAACCGCATATCACAAACTGCTTTGTTTTGAACTCTCTCTCTCACAACAGACATGGAAGAGAAGACAATGCAGAATAATGTCATAGTTTTTGCTATTTTTGGACTAAAATGTATTTTTGATGCTTCAAAAAATTCTAACTGACCCTCTGATGTCACATGGACCACTTTGATGATGTTTTTCTTACCTTTCTGGACATGGACAGCATACCGTACACACATTTTCAATGGAGGGACTGAGAGCTCTCGGACTAAATCTAAAATATCTTAAACTGTGTTCCAAAGATAAACTGAGGTCTTACGGCTTACGGGTTTGGAACAACATGAGGGTAAGTAATTAATGACAAACTAACCCTTTACTATCATTTTAACTTCATTAATGAAGTGTGATTAATGTATAAATTATCTTCTAACTAAATACGTGTGTGTGTGTATGTGTGTTATATATATATAGATAATATATATATATATATATATATATATATATATATATATATATATATATATATATATATATATATATATATAAAACACAGACACACACACACACACACACACAAACACACACACACACATATATATATATATATATATATATATATATATATATATGAATATTTCTTTACTGTCATGCATTAAATCAAAGTAAACCTTTTCTGTTTTAGATCAATAAATAAATATTTTTAAAAAATTGCATTTGTTAAATGTCAGAATCCAGTGTGGGAGAATTTTTACGTATTTTGTATTTTTGTCAGAAGTATACATACACTTCTTTAGTATTTGGTAGAATTGCCCCAAAACTGTTTTATCTGGGCCAAACTTTTTGGGTATCCTTTGACAAGCTTTCTGCCCAGAAGAAGCACTACAGTACATGATAGTATCATCTGCATAAAAATGGAGGTTAGCATCTTGAATGTCATAGTTGAGACTGTTTATATAAATGGTAAATAAAAGGGGTCCCAACACAGATCCTTGGGGAACAACTTCAGCAGTCTCTGATGATTGGGATAGTCTACTTTCTATTTGTACATATTGAGTTATTTCACTTAAATAATTTTTAAACCAAAGAATAACCTAACTTGATAAACCAATGCTTTTTAAATCGATACAAGAGAGGCACAGAAATCATAATTATCAATCAATCCCACAATATAATTTAGAACTTTTTTTGCAAAACCCCAACTGATTAATAGACAATACTTTGTTTGCATTAAAATAACGTCAACAGTTGACTGAAAAGACTGTCTAGGATCTTTGATAAAACACAGAGCTTTGAAGTTGGGATTATTTGAATTAGTAGTATTTCCAATAAAGTAATCAGCCTTAGCTTTTCTGATAGTGATTTTGCATTTATTTCAAAGATGCCTAAAGAAGATCCAGTCTGACCTTTAGTCAGATTGTCTAGCTTTTACCCAAGCAACATCATGCTCAAGAATAAGAGCAGATAGAGCTTCAGAAAACCAGGGATTATCCCTACCTTTAACACATTTTTTTTTAGGTTCATGCTTATTGATAGATGATATAAAGCCATCATAAAAATATTTCCAGGCAGACTCAACATCAGGCATAAGGAAGATCCTTACTGAGTGATTTCGACACCATTCTCTGTAACTGGAAGGAGGACCAGACTAGTGTGGACTATTAGCCACAAGATGGAGCCATTGTTTCCTAATCTTTTGGGATGTATTCATAGTCACAGACACAACTCAGAAAAACGACCGGATTAATGTACAGGTCTGATGTATTTTTTACATTCATAAACATTCTTGAGAGGACAGCAGACATATCCACTGAGATCTTAGCTGAGTAAAATATAAAGAAAACTGTTAGCACCTACAAGACAGATTATTTGAAATAATTAGGCAGAATCACATCTTGGCATATGGATGTTCAAATGTGATAGATTTGATGCTCTTTAGTAAGGAATCGGATGCCAACTCTAATTTGATTGGCTGACTGTAGTAGAAGTATTTCTGCTAAAGGGCTTTGATACACTCAATCTTTGTACTTTTCTTTATAAAAAATATTATCTTCACAATAGAGAAGTGTGGGGCATCATTATGTGTTTCGGTTATATTATAAAAATAATAATAATAATATATAAATTAATTACTTGTACAAATGTTTCAACAAGAATACACTAGCATGAGATGAGTAGGCTACTAAAGATTTGTTAAAACAACTAGTCATTCTATTCTATTTGTGTGCTCTATGCAGGCATGAGTCACTAATCATCAGCACATGTGAAACAACACCAATCCCATTGGTCCACATGGCCCATGACATCATAGGCGGCATGCCTGGAAGTATAAAAGGGCACCTGCTGAATACGTCACGAATTTTGTTGTCTTCAGCAGCCATCTGTTTGAAGTGTGTGAGAGACTAAGGCAGGTGAGCACTGTTGAAATGCTCTATGCCCAAGGTTTCTGTCACATGAGGACACACAATTTTTGTGCCATGTATCTTGATCAGGAGCTTGCGTGTTCAGTGCTTGAGGGCTCTGAACACGCTGTGCTCATTGTGAGTGTTATCCAGTGAGAAGCACTGAATATATTTAAATACTCTGTGGAAAGAGGCTTCAAAGCTTTCTCTCCCAGGGTGTTTCAGCACCTAGAGTGGTTATTGGGAATTTATGCCTCAGCCATATCACCTTGCAGCCCAAGACTGGTTGCCCACTGAAGCTTAGCAGGGCCTCCTAATAATCTCCATTCATTGAATTGGTTCTATCTTTCTTTCTCCTCTCCACCTGAAGCTGGTGTATAGTGAGCGCACTGGTGCCATTGTCCTGTGGCTGCCTTTGCATCATCAAGATGGATTCTGCACACTGGTGGTGGTTGAGGAGAGACCCCCCACACCCCCCATATGATTGTCATTCATTCATTAAATTTCTCTTCCTGAGTTAAGCCGATTTCTGGGTAGTTTTAAGTGGGCGGTCCCTATGAATCCTCCTTAGTGGGTTTGGGCTGAGTACACTGCTTCCCCTCTTCAGGGCTTAAAGGTTTATTTCACCCAAAAATGAAAATTAGCTTGTGTTTTACTCACCCTCGAAACACTCTAGGTGTATATGACTTTCTTCTTTCAGACAAATCCAGTCAGAGTGATATAAAAATATCCATATTTCAAGCGTATAAAAAACCTTTTTCTCACATCCGTTATCTATCACAGGCAGAAACTGTTCTGGCAGATGTTGTAGTACGCCAGCATTGCGTGATTAGTGAAAAATGCTAAGAGAGAACAAAACAAATCACCGGACACAAATTAGGTCAAACCAAGCATTTGGAAAGAAAAATGTCAGAGAATTTCAATATAAGCCAAGAGGATTTCATTTGGTTTTCCTTTGCTAAAGTAAGGAAACTTTGCTTCCTTTGGTACTATAAGCAAACTTGTGAGACTAGCATATCTCAGAGCTGCTTACACTGAGCTTTCAGTACGACATCTGCCAGAACTGCTTCCGCCTATGACAGATAAGAAGTGTGAGAAAGGTATTACGTTTGAAATGTGGATATTTTTCTTACAAAAGCGCATTCATTTACTACAGAACACGTTTATTCACCCCTCAGAGCCATGTGTGCTGCATTTTATTATGAATGTGCGTGCTTTATTTGATGACTTGTGGACGACTAACCCTAGCTCTTTAAGTGAATAGTCCCTGCTCAGCGTGTAGCTGTCTGTGGATAGTTATGCCCTAGAATATGGCAGTCTGAGGCTATGTTCTAGCCTGGCTAGGGACCGTGCTGTCTCCCCTTCAGGGTTTTAAGTAGATGGCCCACTTCCATGGTCTTGGCTTCTGGGCTTCAGCCTTAACTGAGTGATCAGCTATTCAAAGATAGCTGTGTCCAGCCCTCTACTGTTATAGCTACAGCTTACATCAGGCTTTGATCTTGAACTAATCATCTTTGTGTCTGCTCTTTAACAAATAATATACTAATGGTCCAGATCTTCCTCTTGTGAGCTTCTGGTCCATGACAAGGTGCTTCGCTAGCATACTGTGGGATTGACACGGATTGGGGACCTTCTTAGTATAGCCATCTGAGGGTGGTTATATTCCAATGATTATATGACAGGATGGGAATCTGAGGATAACTATGTGCTTGCTCAGTGATTTCTCACCTGCTTGGAGTTTCAAATAATGGCCTCTTGAGTCCTTACCTAGACAGTTCTGTCTCGAGTCTTTGGGGTTGTAAGTAGACAGCCCACTCTTTGTGGTCTGAGAAGTTTCAGTCAGTCTCTCTTTTTGTAGCCCTTCCTAGGTACATATCTACACTTTTTAGGGTCTTTAAGTAGCAGACTCCATGATCCCTTGCCTAGACAGTGATATCCCCCCTGTTAGGGTTGTAAGTAGATAGCCCGCTCTCTGTGGACTGGGCATCTCTGCAGGAAGGCTAGGTGTGTATTGTCTACTGGGGACTGACATGGATTGGTGACCTCATTAGCATAGGCATCTGGTAGTGGTTATATTCCAGCCATTGTTATGACAGGACGGGTTTACTTGAATACAGCTATCTGAGGCTAGCTGTGTTCTACTGCAGTTGCGGTAAACTCTCTCCTGGAGTGGTTCCCTTTCATAGAGCCTATCTGGTGATAGCTAAGTTTTAGTTCAGTGATTGCTCCAGTGTTTAGGTTTTCAAATAGCGGTCTCTTGAGCACCTATCTAGATAATGCTATCTCCCCTCTTTGGATTGTACATAGACAGCCCACTCTTTGTGGTCTGAGTATTTTCAGTGAGTCCTCTTTCTGGTAGTACTTCCTAGGTACATAACTAACTGAGAATATCCATGTGCTAGCTCAGTGATTTTTTTTTTTTTTTTTTTTTTTTTTTGAGAAACTCTGCAGGTGCTTGCTGGGTGTCAATTGCATTTGTTAGCTGCATACTGTGTGTGATTTTTCTACTAATTTCAGAAGTGTCACTATCACATCCAAAGTTATCAAAATTTACAGTAATCCCTGCCTCATGAGGAATAACAGTAAATGTTATAATAGTTAATTTTCAGATACAAGACATCCTCAATGATGACATGAGACATCCTCATATGCAAACTCCAGAGGCCGAATACATCAGTGATTTATATGTGATTGATTGTTGTCAGATACAAGCTGAATATGCTTTTTAGCTATGTCTGTAAGGTGCTGCAGATGTGGCTTTACTTAATACTAACTCAACATTATGGAGGGATGGCCTCATATACTTAAAATATTCCTCAGATATCGGTTATTCAGTCCATTCAGCAGTGGGAGCTGTCCATTGTGCTGAATTTCTACACACATTTAATAAACTCAAAATTAAATTCAATATATTACATAATTGTTAGAATAGTGTGTAATACAATAAATAAAATTTCTTGTATTAAATTCAAATTTTCTGAAGAATATCTAATATTCTTTTCTTTATCAGTCTTAAACAATTAATTCTTTAAATGAGAAAATCCATGAATCCACAACATAACACCATTTTCAATATTTTTATTAAAAACCCAAGGTTATTGAGAACTTTTGCCAAAAGAAATTTGTATCCATCAAGCAGGGTTTATTATTATTATTATTATTATTATTATTATTATTATTATTATTATTATTGTTGTTGTTGTTGTTGTTGTTGTTGTTGTTGTTGTTGTATTTTTCTATGATTTTTTTCTAGTGTTTCAAGCTAAAATCAAGAACATGAGATGAACAAAAACTTTGAGATCAAAACAGCAACCTCAGGAAAATTAATAGTTCTGGGATTGGCATAGTTTAAAATTATTTAAAGGGAACCAATTATGCCCCTTTTCACAATATGTAAAATTGGTCTTCGTGTCCCTATAATGTTTATTTGAAGTTTCAGCTTAAAATATCCCACATTTAATTTATTATAACATGGAAAATGTCATTTTTGGGGATGTGTCTTTAAAAAAAAAAGAGCTGTTTTTGTGTGTGTAACTTTAAATGCAAATAAGCTGCATATTCCTGCCCCATCCTATAAGAGGATGTTGCATATACATCTCTGCTTTGCATGCCTACTGTAATAAACAGCTGGTAGAAGCAACTAGACTGAGAGCAAGAGAATTCAGCCATACATGATTTAACTGGAGTCAGACACGGATGAAGGAGAGACTCCGTCAGACAAAAAAGTACATAAAAATTATGAAGGTAGATTTTGAGGTACATTATATTCAAAAATAAAAGTAATCCACTGTGCCCTCAGTGGCTCAGATGTTGGAAGAAAATGAAGACTCTCCAGGATATTTACGAGACATTGTCAATGTTACAGCAGCTCATGTGTGGAAAAAAATAGAGTACAGCATACAATAGAACTCGCTAAGGGAGGAAACAATGGTGGTAATGCAGGATTATCTGTTATAGACTGTGGGCGGGCCTAAAAATGTGATGGCACACAACACAGAGAATCAGAATGGCATGTCAATTGAGACTGATTTGGCTAATGGGGATTTAAAATAAGTAGGTGGATTTTTAAACATTGTAGGGTGGTTGTGTTCACACACTGCCAACAGACATTTAAAAGTGGATTTTGCATAATAGGTGCCCTTTAAAAAGGTAATACAAACCTTAGCATAAATATACCATACATTTGAGGAAGCTAGGTTAGGTGGTGCTGTAATGGTGACAAACCTAAAAATGCCTACAGTGTAAAACTGGTGGTACTGATATATAAAGCAAAACAGTTATATTCAAAAAAGAAAAAAGGAAAAAAAAAAAACACAAGGACTCATAATTTGTTGATCTTTATCCTTAAAAGTTTATGGAATTGATTTTATGTTAGACTGAAGAGTAAAACACTTTTTGCAGAAACTACATTAGCGCCACCTACTGGTCATTTTAATGACATGGCCTAAAACACACAAACATGCCCACTTAAGTTCCCCCATAAACAACAATACATATATATGTTGTCCCCTTATGTGTTCTCTTGTCACTTATCTTTAACATATTTTTTAGGACTTTAATGATTTGCTGAACACAGTTATGGAGACTGAACCAACTGAATCACGTCAACTGATATGACTTATTTATTTGCTGTGTAAATTTGACATAGAAATGTGCTTTGTGTATGTGGAATGTAATAACAAGCATTAAATTGACATGTTTTAGACATTTTTTTAGTTTTTACAAAAGCAAAGCTAAATTGCCCCCGTGGCCATAGTAAAACTAAACACACTGACGGATCTGGGCCGGGTTTCCCCATAATGATTGATCTTAGAGGTTAAAACTGTTTTCTACGAGTCATTTTACTATCGTTCGTTGTTGTTTCACGTGTGTTTCCCAAGAATGCACTTAAAGCAATCGCACGTAGCTCTGCTTTAAGAGCTACTTAGGAGTCGCTATCCGTTTGTCAAGAGCTGAAACATCACCTTATAGAATGGCTTGAAAATGTAGTACACGATCGTTTATAGAAATGTTAACCTAATGCTACAGACTACTTGGATATAACTATAATACAATACAATATCATACAATACAATATTATATTATAATGTATAATATTAAACCTTACATACTAATATATAGGCTAATATACTTTATATACAATATATAGAGAGGGAGAGGTTATTTCCGGGTCCAATATGGTTTTCGTCCACGTCAGCAAGTCATTGAAAGATTTTCCCCCAAGTCTTTGAAGCATATTATTAATTTACAAACGAGTAATAAAGTTTACAATAAATATTATATAAATTATAAATTATACAATGTCATCCCATTAAATATAGTGGCAAAGTAAATTTACAGGTAGAAGAAGCACATATTAGTTTAGATAATCTTCATGTGAACCTCATTTGAATTGCCACGTGGTGTGGATTACCAAAGTAATAGGAAGTGTACAAAATGGTGTCTAGCAAAAACTGAAACCTGCTCTTTGTGATTCATTCTGAGAAATGCAGTAAATGTGATACTTCCTCATCCACCAGGGTCTAAAGAAATTAAGGCTTTTGCAAACACTGCATGCATACAAACCAAATTTACCACAAACTCACCACATAAGCATTTATTCACATCAACCTCTGTCCTACCCATTTCCTTTCCTATTTCTCTCATAAGCACACAAGCACTAAACTAAATGCAAATTCAAAATGCAAAATCTTTTTAAATGAGAATAAAACAAGACCCTTTCTTGAGAAAAACAGTGATTGAGTAAAACCTCTTTGAAGAGAAACTCTGATGCTTTGAATATTTGATTAAAATTTGATTTGATTTTAATTAGATTTTGACTATGCAAAATGTATGCACAATTAGTATCTAACGCACCTGTCTGAAGGAAAGTAATAAAATGAAAAGGAAAAAAAGAATATATTACTAATGAGAAGTAACTAAAGAGGGCATCTAACTTTTTTCTTTATAGAATTAAAGTTTTTTAAGTTTTAAGACTGTGTTATCCAAACACACTGTCGTAATCAGCATGGAGTGTGTTTTATAGAAATTGGGCTTAATTGCAAAGCTGAGTCAGATAAATGTTGCAGTCATTCAGTTTAACAGAAATATACACCTTAAAATAAACATCACTTTACACCGAAAACCACATCCTGTTATTCAGATCATCACTGTGTGTCCACAAAGACTGTCCTAAAGCAGTTTTATTAGAGGTAAAAAAAAAAAAAAAAAAAAAAAAAAATATATATATATATATATATATATATATATATATATATATATATATATATATATATATATATATATATATATATATATATATATATTATAATAATAATAATAAAATAAATGAAGCCAGAGCAGTACCAGTATAACAAAATTACAGGTTTTAATTTATTAGCTCATATAAAAAATAAAAAATAATAATAATAATAAAAAAACATTCTGAAAAGTATCCAAGTTTGGAATTACATATATTTTACATTCAGATGAAATGGTAAAAAGTCCTTATATAATTACATGTGATCTTACATAACAATGAAACCTGCAATTTTTTTATGTTTGGAAAGTTTCAGAATCCACCTCAGTTCTGTTTGAGGTCTATTCAGTTTGTGTTCTGACCTGAGCGTAAGTACTGAAGTCAGAACTCTGCACTCGCTTTGTCTTGCGTTGTTTTTGTCTCTTGGTGATCACATCTAAAGATGCATAACACACCTCTTCATCCATGCACTGAAATTAAAATAAATTCATTAATGTTTCGGTTTTTAGAAAAAGAGCCAATGTATGTAATGAATGTGCATGATCATATTATTCATACCTCGGCTGTATTTCTACCTTTTAACTTATCTTTCTGATCTGTCGCAACATCTGCAATGGATTGTTAAATTAGAACATCACTTACATACATAAATGCTTTAAAGTGCAAGTAGTTATGGTTATGTATTATGCTTCAGTTTCTAACCTTATTATTACATTTTGTGTGCAGGCCTTGCTAAGCCAAAGAATCGTATTTGCAAAACTGTTTTGTATAATAAAAATTTTTTAAAAAGTGGAAACACAAAGATTGTGTATTAGCGAATGATTACCTGTAGTTTTCTTACAAAAGAAGCAGAACACACAGATGGAGGAGAGGACAACACACACCAGACACATACTGAACAGCATCGTCCAGCAGAGCAGACAGTTAGGAGGTGCAGAGGGTTCAGAACAGGAATTCGCTTAACAAAAAATAAACACAAATCTATCAATGAATATTAATAAAAACATTTTTTTTAAATGTCATTTCACTGAGACGGTAAAGTTTTCCAGAATTACACAAACAATGATGTAATAATGACTAACAGAAGTGTTTTCTTACCTTCCAGAGAGAGACGAGTTGTTTGGTTTCCATAATAGTACACTTTTGATCTCGAAAGGATGCCTTTTTCATCTTGATTTACCTTATTCTCTAGTTTTGCACAGTAGTACAGTCCCAGATCAGACACACTGATGTTAGTAATATGTAGATCATAAGAATTATTATAGGGGTTGTGGATAAATCTGAAACGCTGAAAATCCTCTTCCAGTTTCCTAAATTCTATTATGAGAGAGGGTTGATTTTCATGAGAGCAGTTTCTTATCCATACAATGACAGAACCAAGAGTTATAGAGCGATCACAGTAGAGAGTGATGTTGTCTCCTGGTCTGACTTTCATCTCCACTTCTTCTCCATAGATTATTTTCTGATGAAACAGTAAAACTGTAAAATCACAAAATAACTTTATGAAGCACTTTAAATTGTACTATTATTAAAAAAATTTCACAGTAGTGACATTTTCATTTAGCTTAATAAGTAAAACATTTTCTTACACATGAGTGCGATAAGAGCAAGTCTTGGCCTCTCCATCTCAGTCAGTGTTGTGAATAAGCAAGTCTGGAGAGGGTCTTAATGCAGACGTCAACTCTTATCTGATTGGTTCATGTCAATGGAAAGTTTTACCTAAAATAGTCTGCGTCATGAGAGGTTGGTAGTAAATTGAGCTGTTGTTTGGAAATATGAAGAGTTAGAGCATTTTTAACCAGTCACCAGTTTCCTTTTAGACCTTTTTGTTGTGATTTGGATTTTGATCAGGCATCTGATTGGTTCATAAAAATGGAAATGTTCAAGATAACTTAAGTTTATCTAATTGATATTTTTAACTATCTTTGGTTTAGACATACAGTTAAGCATCCTTTTTTGAGACATTTTGCACTTTACATTTCATATTCATTCAATCAATGTATGCCTGTTATGAGGGTCAAAGATGCCCTACAAAATTCACAAGGCTCTTTGTTTTATTGTAATGGGTTCAATTCAACATCTACACATTTAAAAAACAGGAAACCCACAAGTCTTTCATCCAGACCACTTACAAACACTTCACATTCGCAACTTGTTATGAAACTCTCATTTCACATCTCTAAGTGGATCATTGGTCACCAAGCTCAAATGTTTCCATTAGTCTTTGTGTGGTTTTGTATTTTGGACAAAGTGCACATATTTGTACGAGAGAAGTTAGAAGCTAAATTAACTACTGCTAGTGCTCTATATTGTGGTTAATGTGACACTGAGAAATTAGCTACATTTAATCATGAAACAATGTAATAAAAAGTGAAATAACACAAGTGAAGATCAATAAATCATGCCCAACTTCAAACTATAAAGAAAAGTTCAATATTATAAGCATAAAAGACATTTAAAAGGCTTTTAATGGCAAAAATATATAATGAGTCAATATTTACAGTGTTGGCCCTTGTTCTTCATAACCTCTGCTATTCACTCTGGCATGTCGGATATCCACTTCTGGGCCAAATCCTGACTGATGGTGATCCATTCTTGCCTTATTAGTTCTCACCGTTGATCACAATTTGTGGGCTTCTACTTATCCACTCACTTTTTGAGGACTGACCACAGATTCTCTATGGCAGTGGTTTTCAACCCTAGTGGGCTGCGCTGATATTGCATGTGGGCCGCCAATTACTATTAAAATAAATATTAATATTCTTAATATATGTAAAAATGTCTAAGTCATAACATAATAACATCATTTCATATATATAATTAAATAACAAAAAAATAATATTAAAATGTAACTTTGCTTCCACTATTAGAGCTCGCTGATTGGTTTAAGAATAAACCACCAATTTATCTTACATATTTTTGCTGCGTATGCCAAAAAAAAAACAAGTTCAAACATGGATAAATGGCTGTCAACGTGTTCCCTCCTGACTGCTTGCTCCTCAGCTGAGATCTGCTGAGATCTGGTTTTCCCGTTTTGCTGAGCGGTGCCAGTCAGAGTTATTTTCTGTTCATTGCCAGTTCATTCAATAAAGACAGTTAACAATCTAGCTTCTGAGTACTAAGATATTAACCCAACAATAGCGGAGTCAGTTAATTTTTTTTTTATTTTTTTTATTTTTTTTTTTTGCAGTGGGCTGCGAAAACAAATGTGTTTGGTAATGTGGGCCGCGAGTTGAAAAAGGTTGGGAACCACTGCTCTATGGGATTGAGAAGTGGGGTGTTGCCTGGCCACAGATCCAAAATTTCTATGTAATGAACTTCGAGCCACTTCTTTATCACTCTTGCTTTGTGACATGGTGCTCCATCATGCTGGAAAATGCACAGATCATCACCAAACTGCTCATGGATCATTGAAAGAAATCACTCTTACAGGTCTTTTTGATACCATTATTTATTTGTATTTTCGGTCAGAATTATGAGAGAGCCTACTCTCTTTTTTTTGGTTGAAAAGCAATTCCACACAGGACTCATCGAAGCATTCACCTTTTTTCTATCTCTCTAAACATTCAATTTTTCCAGATATCAAAAACTCTTGGAGAAAATAACTTTGCACCTGTCTTCTGCTGTTCAATACTTGTACTTCCTACATAATTTCAGTCTGTCCTTGACGTTTTTCTTGGAGAGAAGTGGCTTCCTTGCTGCCCTTCTTGACATCAGGCTGTTGTCCAAATGTCTTGGTCTCACTGTGCGTGCAGATGCTCTCACACATCAGCCTCTCTCTGCACCGGTGGTGACACAATTTCTTCACTGACTCCTCAGGAGGAGATGGTCCTGGCACTTACTGAACACTCTGGGACGTCCTGAAGATTTCTTCACTAAAGTCAAACCTCTTTCCTTGATGTTCATGATGAGTGCAATATTTCAGGTGCAATATTCTTCGTCTCAGTTTCCTTGCATGTGCGGTCATTTTGATGCAAAGCAGTGATGGCTGTTTGTATTTCTTTGAAGATAAACATTGCTAACAAGAACACCATGATTGGAAGCATTTCTCCCCTTCTTTTATAGCAATCAGTCAGCGCTTAAAATTTAATTTGTATAACAAGTGATTTGACCTGGGTAGTACTCATTCACACTTTCACATGTGTTGCTGATATGATTTGTCGATTAATGTTAGCTGGTCATTTTGGGTCAGGATCAAAAAATTGTGAAATTAGTTTTTTTTGTGAAAAGTAAATCTTTTGGTGAATGAACACCACAACAGCTTCAGCAGCAGACATTGTAAAACACAACTTTTATGTCACTGCCAAAACTTCTGGCCATGAGTGTATGTGAGTATGAAAACAACAGGTTCTTTAAAGGTCCCGTTTTTCGTGGTTTTTTGAAGCTTTGATTGTGTTAACACTGTGCAATATAACATGTTTTCATGTTTCACGTGTAAAAACACAGTATTTTTCACACAGTTCACTTATCTGTATACCGCTGTTTTCACTGTCATAAAATGGGCTGATGTCTTCCTTGTTCTATGAAGTCCCTCCTTCAGAAATACGTTGCCCTTTGTGTAATAAGTTACATAAACTGTTTAAATGCACCAATTTAAATAATAAAATACACTTTCTGGTTTTGGTCCATAAACAACGCCTTCTCCAGACAAAGAGGGAACTGCTCCATCTTTCAAGAATAATCTTTGTGCGAATCCGGCATTAAACTGATTGAGATTGAGGAAGCTGTCCTCAGCAAAATGTGCTGCACAGAGTTTTACATGTGGATTATAATTTTCGGGAACCGAGTTAAACATAAATTGCAACCATTGATCTCTAAGTACAGCATCCCTGGGAAGCCCAAACAAAGATGATTGGACTCGGAGATGAAAATAACAGCGTTTCGACGACATGGCGACAAACACAAATCCAACTCTTCCTTTTCTCCGTCGGATCGCAACAAGACCACGCACCGTTTTTTGTATATTCCTGTGGGTGGAGGTTAGTCAAAAAACTGTTTTAGTGTCGTCATTACTGCAGGAACTAGAGGGATGTAGTCCAAACGGGTCGTTCGTTGTAGGCGAATTTTGTTACACTAATCACTGATCAATCACTGTATATTAGTTAAGAGGCTTAGATAGCAGGTTAGTATCTCTGGAACAGCCTTGAGATGGTTTACATCATACTTATCAGACAGGTCTTTCTCAGTAACAGTTCAATATTATACCTCATGAACAGAACCTGTATCCTCCCGCCTTGATTATTGCAAATCTTTTTTTAACTGTCTTAGTAATTCATCCCTCAAATGTTTACAAGTGGTTCAAAATGCAGCTGCTAAGCTTTGATGACCAAGTCATTAAAGAGTTCTCATGTAACCCCAATATTAATTCCTTTACACTGGCTCTCTGTCAAATTTTGAATTCATTTAAAAATTATTGTGATGATGTTTAGAGCATCGCATGGTCAAGCCCGTGTATATAAAAAGAAATGTTGCATGAAGTAGAATCTATGAAGTAGATATCTGTGAGTTCAACTCTGGGAGCTCTCCAATGTGCTGAATTTCTACTGGAAAAAAGTATTTCCTTAAGAATAAATTTTTTTAGAGATGACAAGAGAAATATGAAAAATGTTGTTTGTTACTCATCCTTATGTCAATCCAGACAACTATAAAATTACCAGTAGTTCATATATGTAGGATGCATTCCATGTTTGTAAATAATGTTGTTGCACATAAATATTACATACAAAACAATACATATATATATCTGTATATCTAAGCCTAATCTATGCTAATAAACCACAATCTTTTTTTTTTTTTTTTTTTTTTTTTTCAATAAGTAAGGTGTATATGGGATATATATGAACAAATCTGTGCAATCTTTAGTTGCTAAGAAATTGTCATCACACATAAATTAATTTTCTTACATTCAGATTCGGATACTTGTGTGGTGGGGTTATGAGGGCAAAAGGGATTTTTTTTTTGTTTTTTTGTTACTCTGTTAGATTTGTTCTGTCCTATCCTACTGTATACATGCATAAACAGCAAAACAGCAAAAGACAGAAGCACTCTCAAAACAAATTGGCATCTTTAAAACATATGTTAGACAAGAGTGCACTTCACATAACAAAACACATGCCACAGCCTGCAAAACAACTAGCAACGTGTTCTCCTTACCATCTGAGTACTCTCATCCAGTTCCTGGAAGTCACCAAAGCGCATCATTGATGCAGCAATTCACCAAGTGACACATTGGAGGTAACGTATATGTTCCTGTTTTTATAGCCCTGGGGGTGCTGGCAATAGGCTAAAACAACAGACAAAAATGATGCAAGAAAAATCAACCCTCCTGCCACACTTGTTTAGACTACTTTTATTTTTTATCTGTTTTTGTTTTGTTTTGTTGTTTTGGTACGAAATGTTGATATAAAGTGTCAGTTTTTTCAGAATTTCAGTCCAATCTATTAAACATTTTTTTACACCAAACTACACATAAATGCCTGATCAATGACATAAAAGTAATCCGAATGCAGCTAGGCTACTTAGTCCTTTGTTACTCTTTGACGTGTGAACTCCCCCTTTAAATAATGCGACACTTTGCCCTTTATATGCACAGATGCTTCTCAATAAATTAGAAAAGCCAAGGAAAAGTTTATTTATTTCAGTAATTCAACTCAAATTGTGAAACTCGTGTATTTAATAAATTCAATGAACACAGACTGAAGTTATTAAAGTCTTTGGTTCTTTTAACAAAAACCCACCAGTTCACTATCTCAACAAATTAGAATATGATGACATGCCATTCAGCTAATTAACTCAAAACACCTGCAAAGGTTTCCTGAGCCTTCAAAATGGTCTCTTACAATCATTGACACCCTTCAAAAGGAGTACCAATAAACTGACTGATCACAGAGTGCTGTATCCAAGCATGTTAACAGAAAGTTAAGTGGAACGAAAAAGTGTGGAAGAAAAAGATGCATAACCAACGGAGAGAACCGCAGCCTTAAGAGGATTGTCAAGCAAACTGGATTCAAGAATTTTAGAGAGCTTCACAAGCAATGCACTGAGGCTGGGGTCATGGCATCAAGACCCACTACACACAGACGTGTCAAGGGATTTGGCTACAGTTGTCGTAGTAGTATTCCTCTTGTTAAGCCATTCATGAACCACAGACAATGTCAGAGGCATCTTCCCAGGCTAAGGAGAAGAAGAAATGGACCGTTGCCATTGGTCCAAAGTCCTTTTTTCAGATGATAGCAATCTTTGTATCTCATTTGGAAACCAAGGTCTTGAGTCTTGAGGAAAAGCGGAGAAGCTCATAGCCCAAGTTGCCTGAAGTCCAGTGTTAAGTTTCCACAGTCTGTGATGATTTAGGATGCAATGTCATCTGCCGGTGTTGGTCCAAAACCAAAGTCACTGCACCCGTTTACCAAGAAATCGTCTCAGGTCACACATGTAACCATGGTTCCCTGAGAATAGGGAACAAGATGCTGTGTCCTCTAGAGGGCGCTTTGGGAACGCTGTTAGCGTGACCTGTGTCTGAAGCATGAATGAGATAATGACAATGAACTTGACATTGGCAGTCAGAAGCCTATGATGTAAGCAAATGAGCGACTGTGGATATAAAAGGCCACCTGTAAAACACATCATTTTTGTCTGAGGAGACACGGCATGATGTTGAAGCATGGCACAGAGATGAAGCGTCTCGTTCCCTATTCTCAGGGAACCATGGTTACATGCACAACCTGAGACATTCCGTTTCGAAAGGGAACTCCACGCTGCACCCTATAGAGGGTGCTTTGGGTACGGTATACCAACGCCGCCATGTTGAGGGATAAGTGCCTAGGTAACTGTGTCCCAAGGTCAGGACTTGAGGAACAGAATACCTACCAGTGAAACTGCTAGGCTTTACGGCAGGCTCAAGCTCCAAACATCATAGACTAACTCACCCGCCATAGTACGGAGCTCTAAGAGTGAAGGTCTCAGCATAACAACTCTAAACTGAGAGGAGAACTAGCTACACTCAAGGCCAGAGGCAGTTAGCGAGGCTCAAAATAAATTAGCCTACACTCCCCTTACTGCCTAGGCGAAGCTCTAGGGAGTAGAGGCTTCAGACTCTTTAAAAGGAGAGGAAGCCTAACACTCAACCCTCTTAGAAAAGCTCTTAAGAGTGGAGGCCTCAGCATGACAACTCTCTAAACCGATAGGAGACCTGACTACACTCAGCACTAAAGACAGTTAGTGAGGCTACCAAAAAGAAGAAGAGACTACCTACCAATAGTACTGTCCAAGCAGAGCTATGGAGAGTGGAGGCTTCAGCAGAATGACTCTCTTAAATGAGAGGAAACCTAGACACTCAATCCTAGTTTGAGCTCTTAAGAGTGGAGGCCTCAGCATAACGGCTCTCTAAAACAAGAGGAGACCTAGCCACACTCAGTGTCAAAGACAGTTAGTGAGGCTCAGAACAGAAGAGCCTACACTCCTCTTACTGCCTAGAGAGAGCTCTCGGGAGTGGAGGCTCCTGTAGGATGACTCTCTAAAATGAGAGGAAACCTAACCATGCTCAACCCTGGTAGGGGAGCTTTGGTAGGTGAGGTCTCAACATGACGACGCTCTAAAACGTGAGGAGACCTGGCTACACTCAGCACCAGAGGCAGTTAGCAAGGTTCAAAGAAAGAGCCTACAACTCATATCACTGACCATGACGGAGCTCTGATGAGCGAGGGCTTCAGAAGAATGACTCTCATAAATGAGAGAAAGCCTAGCAATCAACCCTATTGAAGAAACTCTTAAAAATGGAGGCCTCAAGATGACAACTCTTTAGAGTGAGAGGAGGCCTGACAACACTCAGCACTAAAAACAGTTAGCGAGGCTCACAAAAAAGGAGCCTACAAACCAATAGTGCTGTCTTAGCAGAGCTATATGGAGTGGAGGCTTCAGCAGGATAACTCTCTTAAACAAGGAAGCCTAACAACACCCAACCTGGGCTGCGTTTCCCAAAAGCATCGTAAGCCTAAGTTGATCGTAAAAACGATCGTACGATTGATCTTAATATTACGGTCTGTTTCCCAAAAGCATCGTAGCTTAAGTAGCACTTGAAAATCTTCGTACATCTATGAGTGCTCTGGAGTAATCGTACATCCCCAAGTGCATTGTAAGAAGACAGATTTATGAGGACACCTGCAGGACAACCGGCAGATTACACTTTTATCTAGATTTAACACACTGCAACGCCAGTAATATAATAATATTTTGATTGTACTTTATTGTACACTTTATTGTACTCGTTTATTGTTTACATGAATTTATAAATGAAATAAATAAAAAGGGGAAAACAAGATGAAAAAAAAACACATCTTTGTTTTTCTCTATCTCCTCTAAGAGGACATTAATTTCATCCTTTTGAAAGGTATCTTTTTTTTTTTTATTTTTTTTTTTTAGCCATTTTGTCAGTGTCTCCGCCTGTATGTAGGTGCTTTATATAGACTTGATTGTATTGATTGGTAATCCAAAACAGATGACAATTATTAGGTTAAACGTTCAGAATACGATTCCATATAAGGTTACATTTTAGCACTTCGCGAATGGACAGCGACTCCTAAGTAGCACGTAGAGCGCGTTCTCGCGCGTTCATGTTAAGTGCATTTTTGGGAAACGCTCGTGGAATTGCTGCGAGCGTTCGTAAGTTTGCACGTAGAAAACGCTCTTAAGAGCTAAGATACATCGTTATCGGGAAACCCGGCCCTGGTTGAGGAGCTCTTAAGAGTGCCAGTCTCAACCTGACTACTAAATGCTAGACACAATTAGTGAGGCACTCAGTAAAGCCTACATACTAATATTTCTGTCCAAGCAAAGCTTCCTGCCAATGACTCAGAAGCACAAATCTATGAGTACTAATACTTGCTCCTAAATATCGTAATCGGTCCAAAGGCCCTCAGATGAGGGGCTACTGAGCTCTGTTGAGAGAGCACTGGGAACTGTGATTTCAGCTAACAAACCTTCAATGGAGGGGAGCTACCAGGCTGATCAGGAAGCCTCACAGAGAGCAACACACCTGGGCTGAGAGGATGAGGAGACTCAAACAAGAGCCTAACAACTTTTAAAAAAATCGTACCTTTTTTTTTAAATCAGGAGCCTCCTACACCAGTAATTTAAATAACCCACAATATACACAGTTCCTATTCTGTAAAATAAATAAAAACAAAAAGGAATTCTGGAAGAAAAAGCATTGCTCATCAGATTCCTTCTTTGCCCCTCCTACAATACCCGTGATCGGCCTGATTAACTGCCTCGGCA